>NW_024752894.1:0-50876 GCF_018991925.1 Homarus americanus | reverse complement strand
TCTAAACGACCTGTCATGCCAATACAGGTGGACCTGCAAGACATGCAGACTCATCACCAGCCTCTTATCTGTGACTGAGGACCAGTGACCTGGGTCTCGTCAAGGTCTCCTCCACACACACACACACCATTACAACAGTCTATAACAATCAGGCTACACCGTCACCAACCACAGTGCCACACCTCCCTCCTCCATCATCACCACCTCCAACATCGTCTCCAGTCACTACACCGCTACCAAAAACTCCATGACCGACCATTCCTTCCACCTCCCTCACCACCTCCATCCCTCACCGTCTCCCTCTCATCTCTTCCCTCCCACACCACTTCCTCACCACACCTCTTCCTACCAACTCCCTTCTTCCCTGACCAACATCCTCTCAGCAAGACCCCCATGACTGTCACCGCTCTCACCATAACCAAACTAACACAACATTACATCAAATAATCATCACTACAACTATAACTATTTACAACATATAACACGATTTAAACTATAAACAAATTGACAGCATTAATACAGACACAGGTATGCGAGAGACCACTGATTGTAATACCACCAAAACAATACCACTCAGTGATACCAATACCACAAATAACAATAATACCAGTCATGATACCAATACCACCTCCATAACAATAATACCAGTCAGTGATACCAATAACGATAAAATACAGTCAGTGATACCAATACCTTCCATAACAATAATACAGTTAGGACCAATACAAATAACAATAAGTTAGTGATACCAATACCACAAATAACAATAATACCAGTTAGTGATACCAATACCACCTTCCATAATAATACCAGTCTGTGATACCAATACCACAAATAATAACAACACCATCACACAGTAAAGAACACAGTCATATATCAAACATGAACGTATCATACACATGACTACAGTGTATAAGGTACATATGTCTGTCAGTACCGGCCTCCTCTCTTATGTGAAGAATTTCTGCTTTATTTATCCCCATGCAGCAGTACAGCACCAACAGTAGTAGTAACAGCACCAACAGTAGTAGTAACAGCACCAACAGTAGTAGTAACAGCACCAACAGTAGCAGTAACAGCACCAACAGTAGTAGTAACAGCACCAACAGTAGTAGTAGTAACAGCACCAACAGTAGTAGTAACAGCACCAACAGTAGTAGTAACAGCGCCAACAGTAGTAGTAACAGCACCAACAGTAGTAGTAACAGCACCAACAGTAGTAGTAACAGCACCTGCAGTAGTAGTAACAGCACCTACAGTAGTAGTAACAGCACCAACAGTAGTACAGTAGTAACAGCACCAACAGTAGTAGTAACAGCACCAACAGTAGTAGTAACAGCACCAACAGTAGTAGTAACAGCACCAACAGTAGTAGTAACAGCACCAACAGTAGTAGTAACAGCACCTACAGTAGTAGTAACAGCACCAACAGTAGTAGTAACAGCACCACCAGCAGTAGTAATCAATCATCACCACCACCAGCAGTAGTATCATCATCACCACCACCAGTAGCAGTAACATCACCACCAGCAGTAGTATCATCATCACCACCACCAGTAGTAGTAACATCACCAGCACAGTACCATCATCATCACCACCAGCAGTAGTACCATCATTACCACCAGCAGTAGTATCATCATCACCACCAGCAGTAGTAGTACCATCATTACCACCCACAGTAGTATCATCATCACCACCACCAGTAGTAGTATCATCACCACCACCAGTAGTAGGTAACATCACCACCAGCAGTAGTATCATCATCACCACCACCAGTAGTAGTAGTATCATCACCACCACCACCAGCAGTAGTTCCATCATCACCACAGCAGCAGTACCATCATTACCACCAGCAGAAGTACCATCATCACCACCAGCAGTAGTATCATCATCATTACCAGCAGTAGTATCATCATCACCACCAGCAGTAGTACCATCATCACCACCAGCAGTAGTACCATCACCACCAGCAGTAGTATCATCATCACCACCAGCAGTACCATCATCACCACCAGCGTCCATCACCACCAGCAGTAGTATCATCATCACCACCAGCAGCAGTGTACCATTATCACCACCAGCAGTAGTATCATCATCACCACCACCAGCAGTAGTACCATCATTACCACCCAGCAGTAGTACCATCATTACCACCAGCAGTAGTACCATCATTACCACACCAGCAGTAGTACCACCACCAGCAGTAGTACCATCATTACCACCAGCAGTAGTACCATCATTCACCAGCAGAGACCACCACCAGCAGTAGTACCATCATTACCACCAGCAGTAGTACCATCATTACCACCAGCAGTAGTACCATCATTACCACCAGCAGTAGTACCATCATTACCACCAGCAGTAGTACCATAATTACCAGCAGTAGTAGTACCATCATCAACCACCAGCAGTAGTAGTACCATCATCACCACCAGCAGTAGTAGTACCATCATTACCACCAGCAGTAGTAATAACATCACCACCAGCAGTAGTAGTACCATCATCACCACCAGCAGTATAGTACCATCATTACCAGCAGTAGTAGTACCATCATTACCACCAGTAGTAATAACATCACCACCAGCAGTAGTACCATCACCACCAGCAGTAGTAGTACCATCATCACCACCACCAGCAGTAGTAGTACCATCATTACCACCAGCAGTAGTAGTGCCATCATCACCACCAGCAGTAGTAGTACCATCATCACCACCAGCAGTAGTAGTACCATCATCACCACCAGCAGTAGTAGTACCATCATTACCACCAGCAGTAGTAGTACCATCATCACCACCAGCAGTAGTAACCATCATCACCACCAGCAGTAGTACCATCATCACCACCAGCAGTAGTAGTACCATCATCACCACCAGCAGTAGTAGTACCATCATTACCACCAGCAGTAGTAGCCATCATCACCAGCCCAACAGCTGTAGTATGAAGCCCTGGCGTCGACATCATTTTCAAGCACCTTCAAGAACATAGCCTTTGCACCCACATTAATATTTTTCCCCACTCTCTATAATCCACATCTCTTGTCGAATTCTCACGTGGCAAACCTACCAAAAATTATTGTTTCTCAGGTCTAAACCTTTCTTGTGTCTGGCCCTCTTATTTTTTTGGCTACAGGACGAAACGTGGCTACATTTCGTCCCTCCACACATTTCAGCATTTTTTGTTTGTTCTGGTATTGAAATTATACTGAACTCTATTTAAACACGAAATCTTTCTCACCGTTTACAGGAGGATAAAAATAACTGGTAGATTTTGAGGATGGGCAGTTCTGTACAATAGTGGGAGTGTATACTGTACAGTTAGTTGTAAGTGAAGTGTATCACCTCTATATGTTATGTCGCTGTTGGTTCAATAAAATGTGGCCGTAAGGAATAATGAACTCCGGACCTCTCAGTATCTTCTATGTAATCATGGAAGAGGAAAAAATGACTACCTAATGGAAATTAATTTATGTGATTCATATATTTATTTTTGGTGATCGCTGTTGTATGAACTATTGGAGCCCGGTGAATCTGGCCAGTATAGTGTTAAGTGTTATAGATTATTATTATTATTATTATTATCATACGAGTTGCGATGATGCATGGAACATCAACAATGGAACAGCTTATGGAGGAATGCCATCACCGACAAAGGTACGATTATGTTAGGTCAGGTCAGGTCAGGTCAGGTTCATTTGATAATTTTTTGTATTTACCCGACAATTTGTCTCAATAAAACCCGGGGAACTTTGTAGACTAAATCAAAGATCCTATATTAATGCTGACCTGTATACCTGCTTAATGTATATACTGTACATGACAATTTCATTTATGAAATATTAATATTATTATTATTCCAACTTGGAATAATCTAAATTGCTCTTCAAACCTTTTGTTCATATTAGTTGGTGTAAAGTGTAGCTACCACCATCGCTCTTACTGAAGAACCAAACGAGTACATTCCTTAAGGGACCATAGATTTTGTTTAGTGAGAAAGAGTTATAGGAATAGAATATTTGTATAAGCTAATGGTAACAGAGCGGACATCTGTAGCGAGGATACTTGACTGATTTTTTTATGAAACGCTAAAAACTGCCAAAACTAAGGTAAGGTATAAGGTTAAGTAGTTAGGTTAGGTAAAGATAGGTTAAGGAATGTTAAGTTGGGTAGGTAAAGGGTTGGTTAGATAAAGTTAGGTTAGTTAGATAAAGTTAGGTTAGTTAGGTAAAGTTAGGTTAGAAGGTAAATTGGGTTTGCTTTGTTTTTTTTGCGAGTTTTACCACAATTTGGGTTGGGTATATGGGTTTACAAAGTTAGCCAAGAAATGATTGTGAAATCCATTCAAAACACAACGAAATATACAGGAAAAACATAATTTCGTCAAAAAAAAGTCGTGGTTGGTCCAAAACGAATATTGACAAAACTTCAAAGTTCCAGCCTATATTTTCGAGAATACAACAGGATTCCTCTCTCACCTTAAATAATATGATACTCTGATGTTAACTAGCAATTTGAAGAGTGGAAGGTTATCAGTACTAAATCCATTAAATAAAGAAGAGTTCATAAAACAAAAATGAACAACCAACATTGACAGAAGCAGGTGTACGACTCACCTCTCTGATCTTTCGGAAATCGGAAGACAGACAAGTTTCTGTTCTTTGTAGAGTTGTTAGAGCACTTAATAGCTGCTAAAGAAATTACCAAGACAAGAGCAAAACGATTTCACCGAATTATTCGTCTCCTCCCTTTACTCCTTGCCTGATGACGATTTTGTTTACATTTCCGGCCGCTTGGTGACGCCACATTGGGGTGAACCAGCGGTGTTCCACAAGGCTGTGTCAATACCGATACTGTTTGTTGCATAAATAACATACCATATGATCATTAATTTTTCTATACAAATGTTTACTGATGAGGTCATATTATTTATCAGAATGTAAGGCCTACAGGATTATAATCATACACAAGCACGACCACTGAACAAAGACATCGAAATTCAACGTTGAGAAATGCAAGAGGGTGTACCTGGTGGTAGTAAGAGCAGGAAGCGTACTATCTGACCCACCCAGCTGAACACATCTTCCCAATTGAAACTGCATGAGAGGAAGATCTGGGTGTAATGTTGACAGCGAAATGAAGTTCTCGAATATTGTGAGAATTAAGATGAACCTCAGTTAACACGTTACTTATGTCACTTATCTAAAAGCTCTCCTGAACATCCCCATATCTGTCCCCCTCTTTCTTTCTCTGCCTATATTTATCAGTCCACTTGTTATTTGTCACCTCTTCCTCTCCTCCTCCATCTCCTCCTTAAACCACAAGACAAGGCAACAGGAGGAGGTCACCCCTTCACCTTGCCACCACACTCACCAACATTATAATATTCCTCACATCTTCCTCATTAAACAGTAGGTGGCGAGTGGTGCGTCCTCTCATCCTTCCCATTATCCAGCCTACATCTGCCAGCCTGCACCTACCAGCCTACCCCTTACTCCTCCAGCCTGTACTTGCCAGCCTACACCCTATATCCTACCTCCTTGTTCCTCCTGGCTACACCTGTCAGCCTACACCTCGCCATATCTCATTCTCCTCCAGCCTACATACCCACCATATCCCATCCACCTTGGTCTGCCTGCCTGCCTGCCACGCTACACCTGCCAGGCTGTGCACCTGCAACACGCCGAAGGTAAACGGATAAGTGAGAGCTGAGGGGGGGATGCCTCCTCCTCCTCTACCTCCCACTCCTTCCCTCCTCCTCTACCTCCCCACCTCACCTTCAATTTGAGGTGTCCACTTGGGAAATTTGGAGTCAATTCCTGACCGAGTCTCATTTCGGCAGCAAATTGGAGGGTGAGGCATAGTGCCCCACACCCACTGATACACCCTCACCGTCCACCTGACAGGTCATGACACAGTGTACCGTCCACATGACACAATGTACCGCCCACATGACACAATGTACCGCCCACATGACACAATGTACCACCCACATGACACAGTGTACCTCCACATGACACAATGTACCGTCCACATGACACTGTACCGCCCACATGACACAATGTACCACCCACATGACACAGTGTACCGTCTACATGACACAATGTACCGTCCACAAAATAAAGTGGTTTGTTGCACGACTTCGGTTTTAAGCGAGTAGTTAGGTCAAGGTTACGTAGTATAATTAGGTCATGGTAACAGCCTAATCATGTTGGTCACAGGACAATTAAGTCAAGGTTACACAGGCAATAAGGTCAAAGGTACATACAGATTAACGAGGTCAGGTTTAGACAGTGATTAGGGTCAAGTATTAAGGATTAATATGGTCAAGATCTCAGACTAATTATCTCGAGGTCATAGATTAATTAGGTCAAGGTGTTTAATTGGGTCTTAGCTTAATTAAATCAAGGTATTAGATTGTTTAGGCCGGCCTTAGATTAATTAGGTCTGGGTTGTGGATTAATTAGGTCAAGGTTTTACAAAAATAAGCTTTAGGTCTTAGATTACTCGGGTAAAGGTCACAGATTAAGTAGGTCAGGTCTTAGATTAATTAAACCAAGATCAGTCTCGTTAGTGGTCACCAAGGTTAATTAATTAGGTTAGGTTAGGTTAGATAAAGTTATGAAGCAAAGGTTGCTGGGTTTGGTTGAGTTTGGCTGGGCTGGGATGGGCTGGGTTGGGTTAGGTTGAATTTGAGTTGAGTTGAGACGAGATGAGATGAGATATGAGTCGAGATGAGCTGAGTCGGGTCGGGTCAAATATTGTTGGACGAATTCTTTTTATTTTATTTTTCTAAGACTTTTCAATTTCACAATTTTATTTTTGTTATTAAACCGGACTTTTTTTTAGAGAATATTGAGGCACTGACTCCATTCTTATACACACACACACACACACACACACACACACACACACACACACACATATACAAATACAAACATTGGAGGATAATAATAATAAAAGAAAAAACACAGACGTCATAGATTTTTATAAAATTTATTATACACCTAAGAAATTAAGTTGTAAATTTGACTTCTGTACAAGATCAGAATACATTTAGTTCATCCTAACCTAGACACATAAAGGTGGTGGAACTATCACACTTAACATAGCGATGCGTCGACTTAAACAACAATGATGGTGATGCGCCAACCACAGGGGGAGGAGGGAGAGCGCATGGTGGAGAGGTGTGTCTGCTGGCGGCCTGGCTCTGCGTCCGGCTCTAACGCATGAAGAGGAGGAGGGTGTGTAAACGTATGGGTATATTGAAAGTCACGGACGCATGATTTGGCGGGTCAATGATGCGTGTGTGTGTGTGTGAGTTGGAGGTCACTGATGTATGGATGTTAGGGTCACGGATGCACGTATGATGAGGTTAATGGTGGATGTATAAGAATGTAAGGTCAGTGATAAATGAATTATTAAAACAACAATAGAACAATAATAATGCAATGTATTAAAAGCTAACTACAAAATTAAAAACTCCAGAGATAATGTAAGCAGGAAACGCACTTACACCTTATAATACCAAGATCTAAAACAATATCAGAAAATTTGGTCATACAAACAGAAATAAACAATAAAATCCCTTAATAACTAAAATAAAATGGTAGGAGAAAACACCCGTAATTTAAGGAGAAAAACAAACTGGTGAGGAACCAGTGAGGATCAGCACTTGCAGGACGCCGTGACCAGCCGCAGCAGACGCCTAACTCCACCCTGGTATACGTTACCCTGAATAAAAATCTTGATTCCTTATGTCTACCCGGAGACCATCTGCCCTAGTCAGACCAGAGGAGACCACTGAGCCCTGGTCATGCTCCTACCCACGCTTGGAGACCAGGTCCTAAGTCTTCAAGGTTTCCCACGTTACATTCCTGGTGAACTGGGGATGAGGGCGTATCTAGCCACGGTACAGTCTCAATGGTTATCTGTAAGCTACCACTTTGGCTGATAAATCGCGTCGTAGCTTCATTGACAGACCAGAAGATGCATTCTGACGTTCTAATCTGTGATAAATTTAACATACTAATCTTGAATCCTGAACTAACAGCCCAGATTCTCAAAAACATTCACGAGTTCCAATATTTCTCCTAATCTAAGAGGTTCCCGGAATGTATTTTAATTGTCTCACTGAAGCAGAGGCGAAAGTCAATGGATAAGGTATTGAGGCTGTACTGTACTATACTAAGACCATTTCTCCATCACCAGTTAGAGAAAAACAGAATAACTTGAGAACCTTTTAGACCCGAGCCTCTACACGTCCATATAATCTGAGTATTTTGTAAATGATATGTATTATTACGACTATGTACAGGTACGATAGAAAAGCTTAGTATTTGGAAATACTTATTGTCCTTCATAACCCTTGGGGAACTGTTCGGAAAATAACCTTAATACTCATTAGAGCGATGGAGGCGCCAATACTATTAAGGTAAATTCTATAATAATAATAATGATGATGAGTCGTTGTGGGTAAACAAGAGGCAGGTCTTACAAGGCGGTATTGGCGTTTCCAGGGCTCAAATTTAGACAAAAACAAGTTGTGTTCCATGACACAAAATATAGGGTAATGGTCCAGACTTAAGTAAATAGATAATCATCCATATACATTAAACAAAGACAAAAACAAAGAGAATTTGATCTCTGGAAATGTTGATATAATAAAAATATTAGGTAACGTTAACATGTACACAAGATAATAGCCGTCCAATAACTTAACAAAGCTATTCCTTCACAGAGAATCAAAATGTACACGTATTTACATAAACATAATGTACAAAGGCTGGTTAAGTACCGTGTTGACCCAAGGAAGGATGCCGTCACACCACATGTTAGTGTTTCTGTTCTTCGTTTGTAAACAGTTTTATCGCCTGGCGTAAAAACATTTTGTAAATCACACACACAAGAGTCGCGGGCTTAACACTTTTAATTAATAATTTAAGAGACTTTAAAATGGAGATTCTTTCTTAGCTTGAGATTCCCGAGTGGAGATCTGTGGTCACCACCGACTTAATTGACGGATCTTCACCTAGTTTCCCACAGTATATGTCGGGAGGTCAGAGGCCTCAGGCCCAAAGTCAGCGCTCTAACGACTGTTCTATATTTTGAAAACTTTTTTGAAATATCTTTATCTTATAAGGCATAAACCGTGACAACCACAGCAATATTGTCATCAAGTGTAGTGACAATGTTTTTGCTTTGTATATAAATTTTGGATAAAGGATTCTCAGGTTATATACAAGCTTACTGAGGCAGCTTTCTGTACCAATAACTTCCACACTGACTTGTAGCCGTCAACCTTTCCTCAACTAAGCCCAGTTGACTCACAAGACCACTGAGAGACTCTCTGCTCACTGAACATCTCATAAAACACAACTTGCTCGTCTCTGGTTCGCGATATCGACAATTGAATGAAAAAAGAATGGAAACCTTATGATGTATACAATATATAGGTAGAGATATAGGGTCCAACGCCTCCTGAGGACTGACCACAAGAAATACTCACACATCAACAAATAATAATAATAATAAATAACGAACAATTTCTTTAAGTGTTAGTTGTGAGAAGCAGGGAAGCCACGAGGACCTGCACCGCCCACTGTACCCTACCACGTCTCTCTGCCTTCTAAAGCTCCATTAATATTAGGTTTTGTAACAAGTTCTTCATCTCCTGACACGTCTTCCAGTCATCCTCCACACGACACCACATATCACATCATCATCCTCACACGTCACTACTACTGATGTACCACAACGTCTTGATTCTGCCACATGATCGTAACAGCATCGTCCTCTACACGTTCATTGCGAGAGTACATCTACGTCGCCGACACAACTTCTTGCTCATCTCGTCATCATCATCCTCACACGTTAAATCGCTTCGCTGTGCCACGCCAAGACGTCGACGGTGCCATTACTGGCGAGAATGTTGGCTTCCGGCGCTCCTGTACGACGTCACTCCTTTTCTGCTTGACCACCGAGTCTGCTTGTGTGACGTCACTGAGGAAAGAGGAGCGCCTGTTTATCCGTGACGTCATCCGAGTTTTCTCATAGAGTGAGAATGACGGGGCGACGCACGGGAAGGTTTGTGTATACGACTGAGGGTGTAACGCTGCGCAGTGGGCGTGATGTTCAGCCCTGAAGAATAGGCGTCGTGCTCAGCCCTGGTGCTCATCCCGAGAGAACAGGTGTGGTGTTCAGTCCTACAGAACAGGAGCGGCGGGTGGCCCACTATCACTTGGCAGGGGTGTGGACGAGGGAGGCCAGGAGCTGATGGGCGCTGCAGGAGGCAGCGAAGTGGCCCATGGAGGAGAACGCTGAGGACATGAAACCGCCCATTCCTAAGGAGAGAGCGAGAAGGTAAAGTATTAATCCTGAGGGAGGCACCGACGGAGGTCTGTCGACCCCATCTTACTAAATCTATCATCCATCTACAGGCTAGAGGGTCCTTAAAGTCTATTGAATATATAGACAAGCGTCACTCCTGGGGTTGTCACAGAAAAGGTCTCGAAAACTGCATATTGTAGTCAGTTTATCTTACTAACTATATCTTAATTTTCTTAAGAGAAAGACAGGAGGAAAGTTGAAACAGCAGAGACTGTAGCTGAGCATGAGCCAAGCACAATAGGTGAGGACAACCGAGCAGTCATGCAGGTGTTGTGACACTAACACTAAGAGAGCAGCTGTTGCCAGGGCGCGACGGCAGCGGCAGCGGCGGCAGCAGCAACAGCGTTATTGTTCATGGAGGAGCCGCCCGTGACGGTGGTGATGGGCGTGAGGGGGGCGTGGCGGCGCCAGATGACGGGGGCGAAGGCGCTCCTCTGCTTGCTGTTCATGTTGGCTGTGAACTGGGAGAAGAGGGCGGCCGAAGAGGAGGCGCAGGAGGTGGCGGCCACACCCCAGGAGCCGTGATGATGGTGGTGGTGATGGTGGTGTCTGCTGTGCCTGCCGCCTGCACACCATCAGTGGAGGAGAGGAGAGGGGAGCTCCGTCAGTCACTGCGCCACACTTACACCTACACCAGCCCCGCCTCACGCTACACTCCTAGCCCGCCCTACATCCACTTATATGTAATGTACCTCAAACCCATCACTAAACTGAAAGATTTTGCCACATACTGTATATACTGAAGGCATTGACCTAATATACTGAAGGCATTGACCCTATACTGAAGGCATTGACCCACCAATATACTGAAGGCATTGACCCACCAATATACTGAAGACATTGACCCTATACTGAAGGATTGACCAATATACTGAAGGCGTTGCCTAATATACTGAAGGCATTGCCCAATATACTGGGGCATTGACCCACCAATATACTGGAGGGATTGACCCACCAATATACTGAGGCATTGACCCTATACTGAGGATTGACCAATAACTGAAGGCATAGACCCACCAATATACTGAAGGCTTTTTCGCCAATATACTGAAGGGATTGACCCTCCTACTGAAGGCATTGACCAATATACTGAAGTGACCAATATATGAGCATTAACCAATATACTGAAGGCATTGACCCAGTATACTGAGGCATTGACCCTGTATACTGAAGGCATTGACCTCCAATATACTGAAGGCATTGACTACCAATATACTGAAGGCATTGACCCACCAATATACTGAGGCATTGACCCACCAATATACTGAAGGCATTGACCCATATACTGAAGGCATTGAACACCAATATACTGAAGGGCATTGACCCAATATACTGAAGCGTGACCCTTGAGGCTGACCATTATGCTGAAGGCATTGACCTAATATACTGAAGGCATTGACCCACCAATTACTGAAGGCATTGACCCACCAATATACTGAAGGCATTGACCCACCAATATACTGAAGGCATTGACCCACCAATATACTGAGGGCATTAACCCTGTAATATACTGAAGGCATTGATCCAATATGCTGAAGGCATTGACCCTAATATGACGAAGGCATTAACCAATATACTGAAGCATTGACCCGCAATATACTGAAGGCATAGACCCACCAATATACTGAAGGCATTGACCCGCAATATACTGAAGACATTGACCCACCAATATACTGAACATTGACCCACCAATATACTGAAGGCATTGACCCAATACTGAAGGCATTGACCTGTACTAAAGGCATTGACCTACTATATACTGAAGGCATTGACCCACAATATACTGAAGGCATTGACCCAATACTGAAGGCATTGACCCTGTATACTGAAGGCATTGACCCACCAATATACTGAAGCAACAAAACGAAATAATGATGCAGGCGCTGCTCTCTACCATTAACACCTGTCTATAATAATACTCTGATCCTAAGCAAACGGTGATATATGGTGGTAATAAGACTTGAATATCTATTACGGTTGGTATAATGGGTAGAGAAGACGTAACAGCTTAAAAGAAAAATAATATAAAAGCCTAAAACTTGATAATTCAGCAGAGAAGCAAAACACAAGAGGAGAATTTAAAATATACGTAAAAATGAACTCGGGCAATCAAGTGGGATGTAAAGACTAAAGACAGACAGACAGACAGACAGACAGATAGACAGACTGAGCAGACAGACACAGACAAACTCTTCCTGACAACACACAGACTAACATGCATGCAGTGTTCTAAGGCTAGTAGCGACTATATCAGTGTTGCCCAATGTGAATGTGTTAACATATATAAGCAGTGTTAATGCAGTGTTACCATGCCGAGGGTGTAAAAAAATTGTAATACTAGTTACTGCAGTGTTACCATGCCGGGGGTGTAAGTACCAATACTAGTTACTGCAGTGTTACCATGCCGAGGGGTGTAAGCAAGGTACCAATACAATTACTGCAGTGTTACATGCGGGTGTAAAAAAGTACCAATACTAGTTACTGCAGTGTTACCATGCCGAGGTGTAAGCAGAGTATCAATACTAATTACTGCAGTGTTACCATGCCGAGGGTGTAAAAAGGTACCAATACTAGTTACTGCAGTGTTACCATGCCGAGGTGTAAACTGGTACCAATACTAGTTACTGCAGTGTTACCATGCCGAGGGTGTAAAGGTACCAATACTAGTTACTGCAGTGTTACCATGCCGAGGGTGTAAGCAGAGGTATCAATACTTAGTTACTGCAGTGTTACCATGCCGAGGGTGTAAAAGGGTACCAATACTAGTTCATTTTACCATGCCGGTGTAAGCAGTACCAATACTAGTTACTGCAGTGTTACCATGCCGGGAACTGGCTTGAACACCAATACTAGTTACTGCAGTGTTACCATGCCGAGGGTGTAAAAAGTACCAATACTGAATTGCAGTGTTACCATGCCGAGGGTGTAGCTGGTACCAATACTAGTTACTGCAGTGTTACCATGCCGAGGGTGTAAGCAGAGGTATCAATACTAGTTACTGCAGTGTTACCATGCCGAGGGTGTAAAAATACCAATACTAGTTACTGCAGTGTTACCATGCCGAGGTGTAAGCAGAGTACTATACTAGTTACTGCAGTGTTACCATGCCGAGGGTGTAAGCAAGTACCAATACTAGTTACTGCCAGTGTTACCATGCCGAGGGTGTAAGCAAGTACCAATACTAGTTACTGCAGTGTTACCATGCCGGGGTGTAAACTGAGGTACCAATACTAGTTACTGCAGGTGTTACCATGCCGAGGTGTAAACTGAAATTGCCAATGGTACTGCAGTGTTAACATGCCGAGGGTGTAAACTGAGGTACCAATACGTTACTATAGTGTTGACCATGCAGGGTATAGAGGGGTATCAAGACATTCCCTCCTGCACCACTACCAAGCCAGGGAACCAAAAACAGTATATTACAAACCAGAGAAACAAAAACAGCATCACCAAGCCAGAAAAACAGTATTACCAGCCAAAAAATATCAAATCAAACAGTATTGACAAACCAGCAAAATATCTCAACCAGGATGCAAAACATGTGTTACAAATGACCCTTCGTGCAGTATTACCAAACAAAAAAACTTCTTACTTGTGGTAGTGTTGAAGATACTGGTTGAAGCGGTCATGTTAGCAAGTTGGGGGAGATGAGTAACCAGCGCGGCGTTGATGGGCACCGTAGGTGGGGAGGAGGAGGAGGAGGAGCCGTGGAGGAGGAGTGGGGGTGGAGGCGTTGGAACCGAAACCTCCCGGGGGCGACTTCAGGCTTACTCCCGGCCCCTGACTCGTGTAGTCCTCTAGAAGAAAAAACCTACAGTGACAACAGCAAGTCATTACAGCGCCAGCAAGGGTCTGGTAACAGTGTTGGACATTGATTGGTAACAGTGTAAGACATGGTAAACAGGGTGTGGTAACAGTGTAAGACATAGTAAACAGGGTGTGGTAACAGTGTAAGACATGGTAAACAGGGTGTGGTAACAGTGTAGACATGGTAAACAGGGTGTGGTAACAGTGTAAGACATAGTAAGGTTGTGGTAACAGTGTAAGACATGGTAAACAGGGTGTGGTAACAGTGTAGACATGGTAAACAGGGTGTGGTAACAGTGTAAGACATATGGTAAACAGGTTATTGTAACAGTGTAAGACATGGTAAGCAAGAGTTAGTGGTAACAGTGTAAGACTATGGTAAACAGGGTGTGGGTAACAGTGTAAGACATGGTAAACAGGGTGTAGTGTAGACATGGTAAACAGGGTGTGGTAACAGTGTAAGACATGGTAAACAGGGTGTGGTAACAGTGTAGACATGGTAAACAGGGTGTGGTAACAGTGTAAGACATGGTAAACAGGGTTATTAAACAGTGTAAGACATGGTAAACAGGGTGTGGTAACAGTGTAGACATGGTAAACAGGGGTAACAGTTAAGACTTGTTAAGCAGGTTGTGATAACAGTATAAAACATGGTAAACAAGTTGTGGTAACAGTGTAAGACATGGTAACAGGTGTGGGTAACAGTGTAAGACATGGGTAAACAGGGTGTTGGTAACAGGTGTAAGACATAGGTAAACAGGGTGTGTTAACAGTTGTAAGACATGGTAAACAGGGTGTGGTAACAGTGTAAGACATGGTAAACAGGGTGTAGTATTATTTAATTGCAGTGTGGTAAACAGGGTGTTGGTGAACAGTGTAGGTATAATTAGAGCAGGTTGTTGGTAACAGTGTAAGACATGGTAAACAGGGTGTTTGTGTAACATTAGTGTAAGACATGGTAAACAGGGTGTGGTAACAGTGTAAGACATATTAAACAGGGTGTGGTAACAGTGTGGAACATAATTAAACAGGGTGTGGTAACAGTGTAAGACATGGTAAACTAGGGTGTTTGGTAACAGTGTAAGACATGGTAAACAGGGTGTGGTAACAGTATTT
Organism: Homarus americanus; assembly: GCF_018991925.1. Classification (NCBI taxonomy): domain Eukaryota; kingdom Metazoa; phylum Arthropoda; class Malacostraca; order Decapoda; family Nephropidae; genus Homarus; species Homarus americanus. The sequence goes on along the minus strand of NW_024752894.1, from coordinate 35,571 downwards.
AAGACATGGTATAAGCAGGGTTTGGTAACAGTGTAAGACTAGTAAACAGTTGTGGTAACAATTGTAAGACATGGTAAACAGGGTGTTAGTAACAGTGTAAGACATGGTAAGCAGGTGTGGTAACAGTGTAAGACATGGTAAACAGGGTGTGGTAACAGGTGTAAGACATGGTAAAGCAGGGTGTTATGATAAGAACATGGTAGCAGGGTGTGGTAACAGTGTAAGACATGGTAAACAGGGTGTGGTAACAGTGTAAGACATGGTAAACAGGTTGTTATTAACAGTGTAGGAGATGGTATAGGGTGTGTGTAACAGTTAATGACATGGTAAACAGGTTGTTGGTAATTGGTAAGACATGGTAAACAGGGTTTTGGTAACAGTGTAAGATATGGTATAGGTTGTTGTTGCAGTTAATGACATGGTAAACAGGGTTTGGTAACAGTTAATGATATGGTAAACAGGGTTTGGTAACAGTGTAAGAAATGACGGTTGTGGTAACAGTGTAGACATGGTAAACAGAATTATTGGTAACAGTGTAGACATGGTAAACAGGGGTGTGGTAACAGTGTAATGACATGGTAAACAGGGTGTGGTAACAGTGTAAGACATGGTAAACAGGGTGTGGAACAGTTAATGGACATGGTTGAAGCAGGGTGTGGTAACAGTAGTAAGACATGGTAAAACAGGTTGTTGGTAACGGTATAAGAGACATGGTAAACAGGGTGTGGTAACAGTGTAAGACATGGTTAAACAGGGTGTTGAAGTAACAGTTATAAGACATGGTAAACAGGGTGTGGTAACAGTATAAGACATGGTAAACTAGGGTGTGGTAACAGTGTAAGACATGGTAAACAGGTTGGTAACAGTATAAGACTGGTAAACCAGGGTGTGGTAACAGTGTAAGACATGGTAAACAGAGTTGTTGGTAACAGTGTAAGACATGGTAAACAGGGTGTGGTAACAGTGTAGACATAGTAAACAGGGTGTGTGTAACAGTGTAAGACATGGTAAACAGGGTGTGGTAACAGTGTAAGACATGGTAAACGGGGTTTGGTAGTGGTGTGAACATGGTAAGCAGGGTGTGGTAACAGTGTAAGACATGGTAAACAGGGTGTGTAGTAACAGTTAAGATCATGGTAAACAGGGTGTGGTAACAGTGTAAGACATGGTAAAACAGGTTGTTAGTAACAGTGTAAGACATGGTAAACAGGGTGTGGTAACAATTGTAGACATGGTTAAACAGGGTGTGGTTAATAGTGTAAGACATAGTAAACAGGGTTTGTTAGTATGTAAGACATGGTAAATCAGGGTGTGGTAACAGTGTAAGACGTGGTGAACAGGTTGTGTAACAGGTAAGACATGGTAAACAAGGGTGTGGTAACGGTAGTGAAGACATGGTAAACAGGGTTGGTGGTAACAGTGTAAGACATGGTAAACAGGGTGTGGTAATGGTGTAAGACATGGTAAACAGGTTGTGGTAACAGTGTAAGACATGGTAAACAGGGTGTGGTAACAGTGTATGACATAACACCTGAGACATAAATATATATACCATTTATTAACAATTATAAACCTCCAATAAATTACAATAGCAAACAATAAATAACTTCATTACTAAACCGCAAAAGCCAGAGTGAAAATATACACAAAATCCTATCTTAAATAATTATGTTGAATGTAAAGTAAATATATTTTATTCTCCAGCAATACGTACAGTTGAGGACAAATTCCCTGAACATTTGGCATTATCTCGGTCTCGGGTATTTCTGAGCCATAATATTTTAAAGTAACTTATTTATTTATTAGGGAGAAGGATGCTAATGACTGTGATGAAGAGTAAGGTTAAGAATAAAAATTAAAAGAGAGGGACAATATTAAGTATTATCAAGAAAAAAAAAGAAAAAAGATGAGAGGAAAAATGACGATAAATTTATATTTACGAAAAATTACAAAAACAGAGATTGAAGAAGGAAAAAAAATAATACCAATGGCTTAAAACAATAAAAACAAAAGTAAAAAAATATAAAAAAACAAAAATACAGAAAAACAGAAGAGAAAAACAAAACACAGACACTCAGTTACTCAATAAAAGGTCAACAATAATCACCTTCCCCACTGTGTGTTAGCCGTGTCCTGACGTGACGGCGAGCTGGCCGGTTGTAGGTGTTGAAACCGGTCATGGCGGAGGTTTGGTTCATAGCGGGGGAGCGTGGGGCGGGAGGGCAAGCTGGTTGTTGCGGGCATGGAGTAAAGCGCCTCAGCCAGGTCCGCCGCGCGCCAGATGATCTCCTTCGGCAGCTTCTCTGGGTCGCCTGGGTGCCGGGGATCAACTTCTGCAGCCGCTGGAACCCGTAGTCGATGGTGGGCGCAAACGCTGTGAAGACGGAGAGAGTGAGTCAATGTTGAGAAAGGAGAGTCAATGTTGAGAAAGGGGAGAGAGTCAACACTGAGAAAGGAGAGTCAATGCTGAGAATGGGAAGAATCAACGCTGAGAGGGATAGATAATGAGTCAACGCTGAAGGTTAAGTCAAACTGATAGATGAATCAGGTTTAATTTTATGCTTCATTAAAACCATCCAACGAAACAATAAAGATACTCGTACGTTCAGTTATCGTAAGAGTGTCCGTGGGCCTCCATCAACTACCTCCACTAATTCTATTCGGAGACGCTGCCAACCTCATAACTCCATCTTGTCTATAAAACTACTTTACTATGTATATGACTGCCAACCACAAAAGAGTATCGTAATGCCGTCGTCTTTAAAAAACTATTGTATTTTACGATAATGTAAATATTGTCTGCTATTGTGGAGTGAAGGGAGGAGACTAAAAACAAAATAGTCTAGAACGTCCGCTAGTCAGAAGGGTCTACGGTGAAGCAGGAAGGCGTATGTATACAAGGTTATGTAACTGACCTCACAGTTCGCCGCCACACCGGCAATTAAGTACAGTACAGAAGATCAGTATAATGATTCTACAGTACAGTGGATCAGTATAATGATTCTACAGTACAGAGGATCAGTATAATGATTCTACAGCAGGATCAGATAATGATTCTACAAGCAATTATACGTTTGGTCTAAAACTCTACACTGTAAACCACGACATTTGATTCCCTTCATAAACAATCAGTTCCAAATTTCACATAAGCCGGATATGAGGAAGTCACAGGGAGCCATTTTCAGTAGGTGGGCGTACAACACATTCCTAACAGCTATTAACAGAGTGTATTAATTCCCCACTGGCGACTGCTGGGGTTATTACAATTGGAGAGACTAACACTGATACTCACAGACATAGACGAATCTGCCAGGTGCGCCCCTTGCAAACTGCTTGGACTTGTAGGAAAGCGTCACCTCCACCACCCCAGGGATGTGACGCGGGGTGTCTGACCCGGATGGCGTGTGACGTCACCAACTGCAAGAAAACATTATATGACGTCATCGATCTCAAAACCAAAATAAACAACGTCAGCCATTATAACAAGAGTATATTGCGTCTTTAGTGACTACAATAATAACAGTGTTAACACCTTCGGCAGCGTGTGACGTTACGAGCAGCACCAACATAATATACCATCACTAGTTACAAGAGAATGTGACGTCACCTGCCACAACAACTGTCCCTCTCACTACCAAACTACCTCGACTACATATTTATCCCTGACTTCACATAAAACACTGTTAATGGTATACATTTCCACTATCACTGACACGTGCTGACTAACAATACAAGAATGGTGAACCTTCAAGACACAGTACGTACACACAGCCATCACAGCATAATCTTTATAACAGTGAGGCTCCACAAGGCGAGGCTCCACATGGCGAGGTTCCTTCTGCATTTGGCACGGTAGCAGGAGGGTCAAAGAGGCTAAATATACCGTCACAGATACTCCCTGTCCTTAGCTGTCGACTGGTTTAATGCGTGATAGTGTTGCTATCCAATATTGTGAACGATGACAACTTTACACAAGCTCTGTCTTCTAAACTGCCCGCAGGAGTCCTGAAATGCTTAATTTAGTACTGTTTCCTTTTATTTACTAATGGCCACCCAAATTAGAAGTGGCCATGGCGATGTCAGAAGGCCAGTGATCTGTGTAACATCCCTCCATTACTCTGGATTATCTTTTCAAGGCCAATTTTTGTAGCCCAGTACTGCTCTCGACATCCAAATACTGTTGTTTATTATTATCAGATACTGTGTTACAAGTCATTATTATTGTTATTAGTCATTATTACTGTGTTATTGTTGTCCTGGTTACTGCCGTTGTTATTGTCGTATTATAAATATTATTAGTATTCTAGCTCGTAAATCATTCTAACACCAGTAAAATAGTACCGAATTATTTGAATTTATATACTATAATGCCATTGTCCACGTGTTATTATACTATTAAACCCGTCATATGAACTTACATTAAACTGATTTCATAAATATCTAAAACATTATAAAACTCCCATAAAACAAAATTCTTCTTGGCTACAACATGTAAACAGTGTGGCGTCTCACCTCACCCAGACCAACATGGTGCCGAAGACGATCTGCAGCCCGTCAAAGAAGTTATCGCCTATAATGATGACGGTGGCGCCTCCCGTGGTCCAGCCCTCTGACGGTGATGGCCTTGATGCAGGGGTAGCTGGCAAGTGGGGGGTACAGTCCTGGGGAAGATACGGGGGGAGGGTTAATATGTATGGGGAATTGGCTAGATGTAGGCACAGACTTTATGAGGGACAGGTATGTAAGGCCACCATTATCATCGTCAATAATAATAATAATAATAATAATAATAATAATAATAATAATAATAATAATAATAATCGATACATCTTTGCAACAAAACAACACACAATACAATGAACTATTTACTAAGGTACAAATTCTCATAAATTACAAAACAAATATTTGACACCCTAATACCAGCGCCCCTTAGCACTGACTGACACCCCAGCTGTCCCTTGAGCACCACTCGGATGCCTCCACCAGCTGGGCTCACACACCACACAGTGAGAGTGTGACAACAGCTACCTGGTATTAAATTGTCTGAGGCACAGGAGGTGGACAAGGGCAGCAGAGAGCGAGTCTTCACCCATTCTACTCTGAACCGAACTTAACCTAACTTAAACGCACTCTACTAGGTAGCGTTAGGGTGTTTAATTTTTCAGGTGAAAATAAGTTGAGGGAAAAATTCTTATGCATTTGGAGAGAGGGGGGAGAGAGAGAGAGAGAGAGAGAGAGAGAGAGAGAGAGAGGGAGAGAGAGAGAGGAGAGAGAGAGAGAGAGAGAGAGAGATTACCAAAGCATTTTATTCAGCACCACTGTACAATCCGGGGCGTGGTGGTGGTAGAAGGAGGTGGAGTTCGACTCACCTGTGTCGTGGACGGATGGACACAAGGGAAGAGCCACGCCCACACTCTGTATAGGAGGGGCGAGGAGAGGAGGGCGAGTGAGTGAAGGAGGGCGAGTGAGGGAAGGAGGGCGAGTGAGGGAAGGAGGGCGAGTGAGGGAAGGAGGAAGAGAGGAGGGAAGGAGGGAGGAAGGAAGGAGGCGAGTGGAGGGAAAGAGGGCGAGGGAAGGAGGGCGAGGAGGATGGAAGGTGAGGGAGAGGGAGGGAGGGAGGGGATGAGGGGGTGATGTACACATGCACTAGGAATTTAAGACGGGGTGTGGCATGAGGGGGGTGAGGGTTGTCACAGGTAAACAAGATAGGGTGATGAGTGGAGATGTAGGTGTGTGGAAAGTGAGGGCTGGGTGTGAGGTGAGGGCTGGGTGGGGGTGAGGGCTGGGTGACAATGAGGGGTGGGTGGCGGTAAAGGCTGGTGGTGGTGAGGACTGTGTGGTGGTAAGGGCTGCGTGTGAGGTAGGGGCTGGGATGTACAGAACACCTGCTGTAACAGATCATCAGTGACAGGTAGGCAAAGCTCACCTTCGTCACGGAATGGCAAAAAATTAATATTGCATCACCTTAAGATAAGCCACCCCAGCTTATTTCCACCTTAAGATAAGCCACCCCAGCTATTTCACCTGAAGATTAGCTTTCACTTGTTTATTTACCTGAAGATTAACTCACCTAACCTAAATCTCCAAGATATAGTTAGGGTGTCTAATTTCAGGTGAAATATGTTCCCCAGCTAATTTTCAAGTGATTCTATAAAGTATCCCAATGTTGATCAAAACAAAAACAGGTAAAATACATTAAAATATCTGATGTGTATTAAAAAAAAGCTAAAAACATACATGATAAACAAATCCAAACAATGAGAAGACTGTAATAACATACTAAACACACACACACACACACACACACAACACCTACCTTAAACTAACCCACGAGACTTAAACACAAAAAATAACACAATCAAGACTAAAAATCAATAATGTATAAAATTAACACCCGAATCTAAGTGCTAAACCAACCCGGCCCCTAAGACAAACACTCGAATAATATTGCTATGCAAACTAACACCCAAAACTAAACCACCAAAACTAATACACAGAAACAGTGCGCTTAAACAAACATACCGGGAGGAGTAAAAGCCAATGAGGGACTAGTAGGCTCCCCCTTCCCCTGCAAAATCAACAACCAAACCTCAATGAAAATAAAATAAAAACTTGTTTGAGGCATGAAGAAGGTGGGGAGGGGGGGATTGTTTGGGGGTGACGGTAGGGAGGAAGAGAAAGAGAGAGAGAGAAAGGAAAACAGAAAAAAAGGTGTTTGGCCATCTTGAGAGGTCGACCACGTTCAGCCCGTAATACTCACCACATTTTAGTGTCGGGAGGCAGACGGAGGGAGGGGGAGAAGGAAGGAAAAGAAGGAGGAGGGAGGGAGGGAGGGAGGGGGGAGAGGGAGGGAGGGAAGGAGGTAAGGGAGAGAAGGATGGAAGGAGGGAGGTTGTAGGCTCAATACGGAAGTTAAGAATTTTTGTAGTTTTTTTTTATTTTCCTCTTAACGTCGTCTTTTTCTCATCTCCTTCCTTTTCTTCCTTTCATTCATTTCCTTTTCCTTCTTTTATTCTCCACTAGGTTTTTCTACCGTCTCCTTCTGCCTCTCCTATTATCTTCTATCCTTCCCTTCCTTTTCCTCTTCCGTCTTCTCACCTATTCCCTAATTCCTCTTTCTACCTATATCCTCCTCCGCCTCTTTCTTCTATCTCCCTCTCCTCTTTTTTCGTCCTTCCCCCTATCCCTCTCCTCCTCTTCCTCTTTCTCAGTGTCGTTTACACACACCTGTCACCCCAAACCTAACCTAACCTAACCCCTGTAACGTTATAGGGTGATTAATCTGTCGGTGAAATAAGCTGGGGAGGCGGGAGTCTTCAGGCATTAACCATCACCACTACCATCAACACCACTAGTATCATCACCACTACCATCAACACCACTAGTATCATCACCACTACCATCAACACCACTAGTATCATCATCCACTACCACCACCACTAGTATCATCACCACTACTCAAACACCACGAATATCATCACCACTACCATCAACACCACTAGTAGTTCATCACCACTACCATCAACACCACTAGTATCATCACCACTACCACCACCACCACTAGTATCATCCCCACCATCACCACCACTACTACCATCATCATCATCATCATCAACACCTCACCACCACCACTACTACTACCATCAACAACACCACCACTACCCCATCAACACTATCACCATACCTGCACTACTACCATCCCCACCATCACCACCACTACTACCATCATCATCACCACCACCACCACATGTACTATACACTCACTGACCGTAATCTTCCTTCGTCAATAATATTCCTCACAACCCCGTGTTCACAACCCTCGTGTTCACTTTACAGGTGCGTTTCATAAGTTGTGTAATAACCAGTAGAGAGACTGTGTTACCTGGATTTACTTAGTATTCGAACCCGTGTCTTGATGATGTTACCTTTGCCGTTAACGAGTATGTTGATCTAAACCAGATGTTAGAAATGTGTTCAGGGCTTCACAAACATGCAATGACCTTGTTCTCTCTTCTACCCTTTCCCCTTCAGCTTATTTCACCCAATGATTAAACCTCCTAACACTACCTGGAGGGGTTAGATTAGGTTTGCTTGGTTAGGTTAGGTTTGTTAATCTTGGTGGTATAAGCTGGGTGGTTAATCTTCAAGTGATACGTAGAGGAGAGGTCAAGCATTAACTTAGGCGTCTGTGCACTTCTCCCCAATAACCTCCCCATCTCCATCACCACCTGGACGTCTCCCCAAAACCGCCCCACCACCACCACCTGGACGTCTCCCACAACCTCCCCCAGCTCCACCACCACCTAGATGTCTCCCCAACAACCTCCTCACCACCACCACCACCTGGACGTCTCCCCAATACCTCCCCAGCTCCACAACCACATAGATGTCTCCCCAATAACCTCCCCACCTCCACCCCAGGTCCGTCTCTCTCCTTTACTGGTGTCAGACGGTGATGCCGAATCTGTTTTTATTCTTTCCAGTAATCAGCGAGATGCAACGCTCCTCCTCATCCCCCCGCCATTCCCCCCTCCTTTCCTTCCACCTTTTCCACCCTTCCTCAGACCCTCATTCCTCCTCCCCAACCCCAGATCCATACATCCCCACCTCCATCTCCAACACGCCCCCACCTCAAAATACTTCATCAGGTTAAAATTTCAGTTTCTCAGATCCTCCTGTATTAATTTCTCCTCCTTAACTTTGGATCATATCAAGGACAACATGTATCTCGGTAACTGTTATGAGGCCGTGACCGAGGTGGCGTCAGAACTGTGCTGTGACTCTACCCAGACATTGTTCTATTTATTATAAGATGATGATAAAACTTACGACTTTGAGGAAATGGATAAATATTTCTAAAGGTGGATGAAGGAATTTTTTTAATAGATGAATGATGAAAAGTTGCTGATGGCAGGATGAGTGGCGTCTCAGGTTAATGTTGACGTTATTAACATTATATCACGAGGCCTACTAGAGATAACAGCAACATCAAGAGGCCTACTAGAGATAACAGCAACAACATCAAGAGGCCTACTAGAGATAACAACAACAGCATCAAGAGGCCTACTAGAGATAACAGCAACAGCATCAAGAGGCCTACTATAGATAACAGCAACAGCATCAAGAGGCCTACTAGAGATAAAGAACATCAAGAGGCCTACTAGAGATAACAGCAACAGCATCAAGAGGCCTACTAGAGATAACAGCAACAACATCAAGAGGCCTACTAGAGATAACAACAACAGCATCAAGAGGCCTACTAGAGATAACAGCAACAACATCAAGAGGCCTACTAGAGATAACAGCAACAACATCAAGAGGCCTACTAGAGATAACAACAACAGCATCAAGAGGCCTACTAGAGATAGCAGCAACAGCATCAAGAGGCCTACTATAGATAACAGCAACAGCATCAAGAGGCCTACTAGCGATAACACAGCAACAACATCAAGAGGCCTACTAGAGATAACAGCAACAGCATCAAGAGGCCTACTATAGATAACAGCAACAGCATCAAGAGGCCTGCTAGAGATAACAGCAACAGCATCAAGAGGTACTAGGAGATAACAGCAGCAGTAACAGCAAGAGGCCTACTAGAGATAACAGCAGCAGTAACAGCAAGAGGCCTACTAGAGATAACAGCAGCAGTAACAGCAAGAGGCCTACTAGAGATAACAGCAGCAGTAACAGCAAGAGGCCTACTACAGACAGCAGCAGCAGACGGGGGTCGTCTATAATTCACAGGAGGGAGACGCTCTTTCTGACAGAGGCAATTCAGTGGACGGCCAAGACGGAGGTGTGTGTGTGTGTGTGTGTCGTGTTTGTCTTATTGCTGTTTTATGTGTACTCTGTTTTAACTCGTCGAATCACCTTTTTTAATCCTTCCAGTCACATTTTTTAACTCAATAACTTTTAAAACTTATTCAATAACCATTTTTACTAATAAATTCACCATAGAACTTAATTTTTTTTGTAACAGTTGAATCACCTTTTAACTTAGGGAAACAACACATAATTAATTCAATCTTTTCAATCCATCAATCTTCTTGTTCTCCAGTTGATGAGTTGATGAAATAAATTGTAAATTGATGATAATGACAAACAGATGCATTTATAATTTGATGTATAATTGGGAGACAGGTGTGACGCATCGTTAGTGAGAAGCCCCTGCAGGTAAACGGGTCAATGGAAGGTGTAAGACTAGTTGTTTACTTTTGTTTACTTGTTTTATTGTTTGTTATAGTAGTTTATAAAGGAGTATATCTCGTCCTTCATGTAAGTCTCGGGATTGATTTTAACGACCACACACACACACACACACACACACACACACACTGCTCTTACACCATTGTACTAATTTCGTCATTATATATCTAATGCCATCATTATTCTGCTCCCATCACTATCACCACACCACGATCACGATATAGGACTATCACCACACCACGATCACAATATAGGACTATTACCACATCATCTAGTATACTACTCTACTATTACCATCTTACACTACCACAGAATCCCAACATAATCCCCACAGGACAGCACACAACCCCACAGCACCACCACACTACCACACACAGCACCACCACACTACCCCACAGCACCACCACAGCCCCTACAGTTCCCCTACACAGCACCACCACACTACCCCACAGCACCACCACAGCCCCTACAGTTCCCCACACAGCACCACCACACTACTCCCACAGCACCACCACAGCACCTACAGTTTCCCCACACAGCACCACCACACTACCCCACAGCACCACCACAGCACCTACAGTTTCCCCACACAGCACCACCACAGCACCTACAGTTCCCCCCCACACAGCATCACACACAACACAGCACCACCACACTACCCCACAGCACCACCACAGCACCTACAGTTCCCCCACACAGCATCACATCACAACACAGCACCACCACACTCACCCCACAGCACCACCACAGCACCTACAGTTCCCCACACAGCATCACATCACAACACAGCACCACCACCACACTACCCCACAGCACCACCACAGCCCCTACAGTTTCCCCACACAGCACCACACTACCCCACAGCACCACCACATCCCCTACAGTTTCCCCACACAGCACCACACTACCCCACAGCACCACCACAGCACCTAAGTTTCCCCACACAGCACCACACCACCCCACAGCACCACCACAGCCCCTACAGTTTCCCCACACAGCACCACACTACCCCACAGCACAGAAGGAAGAGAGAAGAAGAAGAAGCAGCAGCAGAGGAAGTGATCGTCCACGGAGGTCAGAATCAAATAGTAAGGTTTATTTCACACGAGGAAATAACACGAAGCAAATGTCCAAGAACTAAGTTGGGGGGAGAGAGGGAGGTAGGGGAGGGTAGAGGGGAGGGATGGGGATAGAGAGGGAGGGTAGAGGGGGGAGGAGGGGGAGCTTAATAACGGTGGTGGTGGTTTATTGTTGCTCGTGTGTTTTGGGTGGGGTTGGGGGTCATGGGGTAAGGGGTTTGGGAAAAGGTTGTTGGGGAGGGAGGGATGGAGGGAGAGACGGAGGTAGGTAGGGAGGGGAGGAAGGAGGAGGTTTCTGTTGTGCCTCGTATACTCTCTTTTCCCCTGTTTATCTTCTTTTCTCTCCTTTCTTTTCCTCTCTTTCTCTCACTTTACTCTTGTTTTCTCTTTCTTTTGTTTACGAATACATTACCTTTTTTAAGTTCATTTTTTCTTCCTTTCTGTTTTTTCTTCAAACCTAACCTAACCTAACCTCTCAACCTAAACCTAATCTTTAGCCCAGTCCAGTATAACCTAACCTAACCTATAACCTAACCTATAACCTAACCTATAACCTAACCTATAACCTAACCTATAACCTAACCTATAACCTAACCTATAACCTAACCTAACCTAACCTATAACCTTACCTATAACCTAACCTAACCAATATAGCGTTACATTATTTTTACTCTGTGGTGTTTATTTAGCGTCAACTGGTCCTGTGGCGTCAGTCCTAATTTGTCTCATTTAGTTTAAAAGTCGTCGTGTGTTGGTCGTACTATCGTTTTGTTTACCTTTTCGCCGTGTGTCGTCATGTGCTGGTCGTATTATCGTTTTGTTTACCTTTTCGCCGTGTGTCGTCGTATGTTGGTCGTACCATCGTTTTGTTTACCTTTTCGCCGTGTCGTCATGTTCTGGTCGTACTATCGTTTTGTTTTACCTTTTCGCCGTGTCGTCATGTTCTGGTCGTACTATCGTTTTGTTTACCTTTCGCCGTGTGTCGTCATGTGCTGGTCGTATTATCGTTTTGTTTACCTTTTCGCCGTGTGTCGTCATGTTCTGGTCGTACTATCGTTTTGTTTACCTGCCGTGTGTCGTCATGTGTTGGTCGTACTATCGTTTTGTTTACCTTTTCGCCGTGTGTCGTCATGTGCTGGTCGTACTATCGTTTTGTTTACCTTTTCGCCGTGTCGTCATGTGCTGGTCGTATTATCGTTTTGTTTACCTTTTCGGTGTGTCGTCGTATGTTGGTCGTATTATCGTTTTGTTACCTTTTCGGTGCGTCGTATGCTAGTCGTTTATCGTTTTGTTTACCTTTTCGGTGTGTCGTCGTATGTTGGTCGTATTATCGTTTTGTTTACCTTTTCGGTGTGTCGTCGTATGCTAGTCGTATTATCGCTTTGGTTTACGTTTAAATACATCTTATCTTATCTTAATTAACGTCAACTAAGTCGGATTCTTCTTCACGAACGCTCCATCTAATGCGTCTCTCTGTCTTTCCTCTTCTCTACCTCTCTTCCCAATACTTATTCAACTCTTTATTATTATTTTCTTCTCAGTACTCATTTTTATTCACCTTTCTCCTCTCTCTTCTACTTCTCCCAAATTTCTTCTATCCCCCATCCACTCCCTCCCTTCCCTCACCTTCCTGTCTTTCTTCTAGCCATCTCTTCCCCCTATCCTCCCCATCCTATCACCTTCTTCCCCCTTCCCTCACCTTCCTCTATCCTCCACTCACACCCTTCTATCCTCCCACCATCCTCCATTCCCTCACCCTTCTATCCTCCCCACCATCCTCCCTTCCTCACCTCTTCTATCCTCCCTTCCCTCACCCTCTTCTATCCTCCCTTCCTCACCCTCTTCTATCCTCCCTTCCTCACCCTCTTCTACCCTCCCTTCCCTCACTCTCCCTTCATCTCACCTCCCCATCCCATCACCTCATCACCTCACAAACGACTTCGTCAGGCAGCCAGGAGGGGAGGCCAAGGTAATGAAGACAGAGAGGGAAGCAGTGGCCTCGATACCTGCCTCTCCCCTCACTCCCCCTAACCTCACCTCCTCCCTTCGTCTCACTTCCAATAACTCCTACCTTCTCTGGCCTCACCTCCTCGTCTCACCTCCCCAACCTCACCTCCTCGTCTCACCTCCCCTAACCCCTCACCTCCTCCCTTCGCCTCACTTCCATAACCTCACCTTCTCTGGCCTCACCTCCTGTCTCACCTCCCCTAACCTCACCTCCTCCCTTCGCCTCACTTCCAATAACCTCACCTTCTACGCTCCTCAGCTCACCTTCCCCTAACCACCTACCCCACCAACTATACCTCATCTTCCTCTCACTTCACCTTCTCCCCTCCTCTCACCTCCCACCAACGATAGCTATCCGCACCATTCAAAGACCCCATGGCTACGATACCTCTGAGCACTCTCCCACTCTTGTCCTCAAACACACACACACACACACACACACACACACACACACACACACACACACACACACACACACACACACACACACACACACACACACACACACGCGATGAAATTAGGAATCCGGAATTAGGATTGATCGTTGTTCGACTCTTGGCTGTTGGGAGGGGTCGTGGGATGGAGTCGTAGGGAAAGGTCGTGGTGGAAGAAGGGGTCGGGGAAGGAAGGAGAATGTCGGGGTGAAGGAGAAAGTCGAAGGAAGGAGGGGTCGGGGAAGGAAGGAGTCGAAGGGAAGGAGGGGGTCGTGGGGGAAAGAGTCGTAGGGGAAAGGAGGAATCGTAAGGGGAAGGAAGGAGTTGTAGGGAGAAGATGGAGGTCGTGGGGGGAAGTATGGAGGAGGAGGAGAAGGCCAGGTCCCCCCCATAGTCCTGAAGTGGGTGTCTTTGATCGCATTATTACAGTGGTCACCCTGGGGCCTGATTCTCCCTACCTCCTGGCCCCCTTCACTTCCTAGCCCCACGCGTCTCCCCTATCCCTCCCGGCCTATCTCCTTCCTAACCCTAACTAGTCCTGACTTCTGTTCTCCCTATATTTTGTATTGAATTTATTAAAATATTTATAAATTAACAGCTGATCTATCAAAACAAAACATTAACAGCTGATCTATCAAAACAAAACATTAACAGCTGATCTATCAAAACAAAACATTAACAGCTGATCTATCAAAAACAAAACATTAACAGCTGATCCGTCAAAGAAAAACATTAACAGCTGATCTATCAAACAAAAACATTAACAGCTGATCTAATCAAACAAAACATTAACAGCTGATCTATCAAAACAAAACATTAACAGCTGATCTATCAAAACAAAACATTAACAGCTGATCTATCAAAACAAAACATTAACAGCTGATCTATCAAAACAAAACATTAACAGCTGATCCGTCAAAACAAAACAAATACCAACAGCAGCTGTATACATTCCCAGACCCCAAGATTCAGCTTTAAAAATTGTGTCCCGTCCCCCCGGGTGTTATCTTGACTACACTACATTAACGCTAAGATACAACGTCATCACCACAATACTCTCTAAGTCATCCGCCATCTTTATTGTTTTCCAATGCGACGCTCCTGATTGGTTAAAACCTATCGCACCCATGCACATCATCTAGTCGAGTTTTAAAGCGATTTTCTTCACGTCTCGAGCCTATGTTGGGATTGATAGTGGTGCGGGAGGAGAGTATTTAATGAGAAAATTATTATCTTTCAGGAACACCATCTAAGGAGCTTTTATAAACACTGTCTCTCCTATTACTTACTAACTTTGTCTCCGGTAAAAGGTAACGTTCCAACGACAAAATAAGTCTTACTTATATTTCATGATTATTACTAAAGAAGATCTTATATGAGTGTACTTTACATATTAAACCAGTCATACAAGTGGCTTTGGAAACGTTCATTATTCAACGACACTAGTTGGTACATCCCGCGGCATCATCTACGGAGTTTTATAAAGAGTGCACTTTACATTCTAAACCCCGCGATATAGTGCCGCTGGCCAAGTATATTCAACGACAAAATTCTTATATGTGGCAATTCACATACTCGTAAAACTCGCTGGGACTTTCCGTGAAAATAAACACGAGTTTAAAAAAAAGGCGGGAAGAGTATTATCACCGTTACACCTCGGCACAATTTATGCTCCAAAAGTTAACTGGGCGTTGTGTTCCGTCTTCTGACACGCTCGATGGCGTTAACAGTGATTTCGATATATCTTTTATACCCTAAAAGATTCCACAGCGACAAGCTTCTCAAAAACACATACATAAAAATCCGAATTGGCATTCCGCGTCTTGTGAACGACGAGGCTTCTCGGACCAATCAGAGGCCGAGTTTGGCTCCCGCTGGGAGAATAAACCAATCAGCGGGGAGCTATGGCCCCGCGGGGGATTGTCTAAGACCAACTTACAAATGAGAAACTATTGTTGCTTTTTACCTTAAGATCGCCGGGGGTTTCTCAAAGTTAGTAAAAGACATAGTTCATAGCGAGAATCTACGAGCTTCCTGTGCCACAGATTTAAAAGGCAGAGAAGATGTTGGCCACCAGATAACGAGGGAGGGAGGCGAGTTATTACACCGGGAATTCTGAGAGAAGAATGTGACGGAAAGTTAGTTATTTTTTCCCCTACGTGAAGAGAAAAAGTATCATCACGGGATAATTTAACTGTGCACCACAAAACCGCTTCTGAGGTGTAGAGGAAAAAGTATAAGACTATTTGTTGGACGATGAATACACGACGAGGCGGAGTGTGGCACCTGAAACACGACCAAGTATATAAAAATGTATTACACAATAAACCCTGAACACACATACAATATACTGTATGTATATATATATATATATATATATATATATATATATATATATATATATATATATATATATATATATATATATATATATATACTGCGCTCAGTCTTAATATTTGATGTTATTTACCTTCTCGTGCGAGGTCTTTATTTATTGCAGTCCCTCTTATTTTCTTATAAAATTACTGTGTTTTTTAAGTAGAAACGGGCGACGGACGTCATAAAACGGTTATTCTTACTTAAGTCTACGACGACCAGCGTCCACCGTGTTGACGTTATTGCTGCCTGAGAGACTACAGCGCTGAGACAATTATCTCAAATGACACAAATTAATCTATCTAAACTAATTCAACTATCTTTAACTAAAATATCATAACCTAACCTAACCTATCCTAACCTAACCTAACCTAACCTATCCTAACCTATCCTAACCTAACCTAACCTATCCTAACAATCTCTACTTGACCCACAAAGAGCAATAAACGCGAGAAGAAAACCAAACTCACCGATGTCGTGGATTGTAAAAGAGTAACGGGCAACAGTGTCCACAGAGGTTCTTAAAGGTAGATACAAAACCTATAGTAATAGACGACATAATTCACTCTCGCCAGGACTCGGGTATTCAACATAATTCTATGATAATTCACCATCCTCCACACAGCAGACCGTCGTGGGAACTCCCTCAAGGACAGATTATATTCGGAGACATTTGAGGGAGACCAACTCATCTAATCCGGCCGTACTAATCACCTAATCAGGACATGCTAATCACTTAAATCACCTGCTATTCAGGGCATACTGAAGACACCTATAGTAAGTGTGGGAATGTTGTCTAATCGGTCAGTACCTAATCCCTGTCCATCTCTCTCACACACACACACACACACACACACACACACACACACACACACACACACACACACACACACACAACTTACCAAACATACCCTCAGTTGGGTCAAGACGCTTGGCTCGTCGGCCGTGCTTCGAGTTATTGTGGACGAACATGTTGTCTGAGACGGCCAGGAGAGGTCCCGCCACGTCCACCTGCTGAGAGATCACCACCTGTACGGAGAGACAAGGACACGGGCGTTAGTTAATCACGCACACTTGGAGGGGTATGGGATTTAAGGTCACGTACGTTAGGGGGAAATATATAGGTAAGAGGGTTATGTTACCTAAGGACACGTACTAAGGTACCTATAATACGTACATTGCGAGAGAAAAATGTGAAATACAGTACGTACAGTATCTCAAAAAAGTATCTGTCCATACACCGTGTGAAACATTATGATGACCACGGATAATATATATTGGGACATGGATTTACTTTGGTATATAGTTTAACTTAAGTGATGAAATGTGTAAATATTTCGACGTAATTAATATGATGTTCGGTTACCAAATGTAGTAAGATCAGTATGACACAGAACCCCGTATACCAACCCTCCCGAGACATGACGAGTTGCATGTAACATTTCGGAAGTCATCGGATCCAGCCTGGTAGATACTTGTTTGGGATATTGTACATACTTAGTAAAAAATATAACACTAAAAAAAAAAACAGAATAACTACAAATATGCACATAGTTTTGAAATACTTACACAAGGATTGAAAATACTTACATAGGAATTATAAACGTACATAGGAGTTACCAATCATCACATTAATGAAACCCTAAATGGTTGTCTACATAAAGCTCCCTCCCTCCCACCATTTCCTCATTCCTGACTCCTTCCTTTACACCTTCCACTCCCTTCCTACTTCCCCTATCCCTGACTCCTCCATCCCTCCCTCCTTTGCTTGTCATCACTACAAAAAGTGTTTTCAGGGTTCCCAGGCATTGTAGGATTGAGCGTGTGTGTAGGGGGAGGAGAGGAGAGGGTTGCCTACTTATTCCTATCACTTACCCTCCTCCCAATCATCACCACCTCTACCTCCTACTTCACCCCCCTTCCCTGCCCCACCATCACCCCCCTCCCACCTTTCATCCCTCCTCCCCATGCCATCATCATCACCTCCCTCTCCCTCCCCACCTTCACCCTCTCATGCCCCACCACCTCACCTCCTCCCTCCTCTGCCCCTCATCCCCTCCTCCACTGCCCCACCATCACCTCCTTTCCCCCACCTCCCCTTCCACCCCTGCTCCACCACCAGCCCTCCCCCATCCTTCACCCCGCCACCCCCATCGTCACCAAGTGGTCTGTCTCACACCCCAGAGGACACTATGTGTGTGTGTGTGTAGTGTCAGTGAGGGCGATAAGTGTAACACATGGATGACACTCTCACGTGGTGTAGCTGAGCGTAAACAACTTGCACAGGATCCACAAACAGGCAATCATAGAGGCGTGTAAACAGGAGATCTAGAGGGTGTAAATAGGCGATCTAGAGACGTAAACAGGCGATCTAAAGGTGTAAACAGGAGATCTAGAGACGTGTAAACAATGATAATTTAACACACGTGAAACCGACAATAAATCAATTATTATCTCACACCTTCCAATGATAAACAAGAAAATACAATTACAAAATTAAAAAAAATGTGCGGCAACTGCAGGAAGTCTCTGATGCGGAAGTGACGTTGAGTGGCGGGAAAGATAAAGTGACACCGGATTGGCGGATTAATGGCGGGTAAATAGGTCACGTGACAACAAAAAAGGCGGGAAAGTCTGGCGGGAAGTGGACACGGGTAATCCCTCGCGCGCGAATGGAGTCCACTGATAAGGGAGTGAGAATTCGTCTTTGGTTTACTGAGGGTAGAACGCGGATGGTGGCTTCGGCTAGGATTGGCTACACTCCACCACTACTCTTAACCTCATTCTTACTGGCTTGAGACACTAACGATGTATCCTCAAAGGTTCCTAAGTGTTAATATGTTCTCTATCCGACTCGAAACTTACGATAGATTCTCAAAATACTTCGTAAGTTTTAATTCTCCCTTTACCCAGTTCACTTTAATTACGCCATATAGATAAATTCTCAAAAAAAAAAACCTGCGATCGACTTTTCCCCCAAACAGAAAGGAGATCATGTCAGACTATGGTAAAGGCTCAATGTAATTTAACCGCCATTTTGAGTTTAAAAGCGTGCTTGATGTTCATAATTATTCACTTCTAGAAAAGAAAAAAAAGTGGTAATTGAGCTGAGAGAGAGAGAGAGAGAGAGCTATTCGAGGGTGGAGGGGCTGTGAGGGATGATTTACTTACACCTCACTAACTCAACAAATATAAAAGGTGTCTCAAAAAAATGTATACACACAGCCGCTAATACTCGTGGTGATGGCGTGAATGTTTGTATTAAAGCAACAACATTATCCTTACTTGTGTGTATATACATTTTTTGAGACACTGTATATGACTCTTTCTGTGACGTACTACAAATCCTCATCTGGGCGCCACAATAATTATATATTCCAACACTACAGCTTATTTTACCTGAAGATTAACCACCCTTAATGTTAACCTCGAGACTAATTTTAACTACTATTAGAGTTTGGTACCGTATTTAAATTATCAGAGTAAAATAAATTGGGTTCCAAAATCTTAATTCAGGAGTCCTCGAAAACATATACAACAGCTGATAACTTATAAATATAACTGTTGATCCAGCCACCGACACATACCACAACCCGGAAACCTTTACCCCTCCCCTACAAACACAACACATCCACTCAAAAAACATCCTCCCACACAACATCCTCTTAAAAAACATCCTCCTACACAACATCCTCTTAAATAACATCCCTCAGACAACATCCTCTACAATTCAACATATTCTACATTTCCCTTTGCATATCTTCCTACAAGATTTCACATCCTCAAGATCTCTTCATCAACATTCTCCAAATCCCTCACACACATCCCTCACACACAAATTCCCTCACACATCCCTCCCTCAAGATCCTCACACACAACATTCCTCACACATCCCTCCCTCAAGATCCTCACACACAACATTCCCTCACACATCCCTCCTCAAGATCCTCACACATCCCTCCCCAAGATCCTCACACACAACATCCTCACACATCCCCTCCCACAAGATCCTCACACACATCCCTCCCTCAAGATCCTCACACACATCCCTCTCACACAACATTCCCTCACACACTTCCCTCAAGATCCTCACACACAACATTCCCTCACACATCCCTCCCTCAAGATCCTCACACACATCCTCCCTCAAGATCCTCACACACAACATTCCTCACACATCCTCCCTCAAGATCCTCACACACACATTCCTCCACATCCCTCCCACAAGATCCCTACACACATCCCTCCCACAAGATCCTCACACACCTCCCTCCCTCAAGATCCTCACACACAACATTCCTCACATCCCTCCCACAAGATCCCTTCACACAACATCCTCACACAACATCCCCTCTCCACAAGATCCCTACACACAACATCCCCTCACACACAACATTCCCTCACACATCCCTCCAACAACACCTCACACACATCCCTCAAGATCCTCACACACAACATCCCCTCACACACACATCTCACACATCCCTCCACAACATCCTCCACACACATCCCTCCCTCAAGATCCTCACACACAACATCCTCACACATCCCTCCCTCAATCCTCACCACAACTCCCTCACACATCCTCCCCTGATCCTCACACACATCCCTCCCAAGATCCTCACACACAACATCCCCTCACACATCCCTCCCTCAAGATCCTCCACACATCCCTCCCACAAGATCCTCACTCACAAATCCTCACACATCCCTCCCTCAAGATCCTCACACACAACATCCCTCACACATCCCTCCCTCAAGATCCTCACACATCCTCCCTCAAGATCCTACACACAACATTCCTCACACATCCCTCCCACAAGATCCTCACACACATCCCTCCCTCAAGATCCTCACACACAAC
This sequence comes from Homarus americanus, assembly GCF_018991925.1. NCBI lineage: Eukaryota > Metazoa > Arthropoda > Malacostraca > Decapoda > Nephropidae > Homarus > Homarus americanus. The sequence continues at coordinate 14,605 of NW_024752894.1, read as the reverse complement.
ATTCCCTCACACATCCCTCCCTCAAGATCCTCACACACAACTATTCCTCACACTCCTCCCTCAAGATCCTCACACACATCCCCTCCCTCAAGTGATCCTCACACACAACATTCCCTCACACATCCCTCCCTCAAGATCCTCACACACAACATTCCCTCACATCCCTCCCTCAAGATCCTCACACACATCCCTCCCACAAGATCCCTCACACACACACATCCCTCCCTCAAGATCCCTCACACACAACATTCCTCACACATCCTCCTTCAAGATCCTCACACACACCTCCTCTCACACATCCCTCCCGTCCTCCTCTGGGGATCCTCACACACAACGTCCCTCCGTGTCCCTCCTCGTCCCCCACCATCCCTCTCAAGATCCTCACACAACATCCTCATCCCTCCCGTCCTCTCACAACATCCCTCCTCCCTCCCTCAAGATCCTCACACACAAACATTCCTACACATCCCCTCCTCCCTCAAGATCCTCACACACACATTTCTCATCTCCCTCCCTCAAGATCCTCACACATCCCCCCAAGATCCTCACACACAACATTCCTCACACATCCCTCCCCAAGATCCTCACACACATCCTCCCACAAGATCCTCACACACAACATCCTCACACATCCTCCCTCAAGATCCCTCACACACAACATCCCTCACATCCCCTCCCTCAAGATCCTCACACACATCCCTCCCCTCAAGATCCTCACACACAACATCCCCTCACACATCCCTCCCTCAAGATCCTCACACACATCCCTCCCTCAAGATCCTCACACACAACATTCCTCACACATCCCTCCCTCAAGTCCTCCACACATCCCTCCTCAAGATCCTCACACAACATTCCCTACACATCCCTCCCTCAAGATCCTACACCCTTCCTCACACATTCCCTCTCAACATCCTCACACACATCCCTCCCACAAGATCCTCTCCACAACATCCCTCACACATCCCTCCCTCATGATCCTCACACACACAACATTCCTCACACATCCCTCCCTCAGTCCCCTCCTCACATCCCTCCCACAAGATCCTCACACACCACTCCCCACACATCCCTCCCCAAGATCCTCACACACACATTCCTCACATTCCTCCCTCAAGATCCTCACACACATCCCTCCTCAAGATCCTCACACACACACATTCCTCACACATCCCTCCCCAAGATCCTCCACACATCCCTCCCTCAAGATCCTCACACACATCCTCCCTCACACACAACATTCCCTCGCCACACATCCCTCCACATCATCCTCACACATCCCTCCACTAGATCCTCACACCCTCCATCCTCACACATCCCTCCCTCAAGATCCCTACACACACACATCCTCACACATCCCCTCCCTCAAGATCCTCACACACATCCCTCCCCTCAAGATCCTCACACACAACATTCCTCACATCCCTCCTCAAGATCCTCACACACTCCCTCCTCAAGATCCTCACACACCTCCTCCCCTCCCTCCCTCAAGATCCTCACACACACCATTCCCCTCACACATCCCTCCCTCAAGATCCTCACACACACATCCCTCACACAACATCCCTCCCCAAGATCCTCACACAACATCCTCCCCGATCCTCACACACATCATTCCCTCACACATCCCTCCCCAGATCCTCACACCACATCCTCACACATCCCTCCCCGTCCTCTTTTGTTCCTCACACATCCCTCCTCTTGTCCCTCCACACACAACGTCCTCTTCCTCAGATCCCGTCACATCAAGATCCTCTCTCCCAACATTCCTCACACATCCCTCCCACAAGATCCTCACACACATCCCCTCACCATCCCCTCACACATCCCCTCCCCCGTCCCCTCACACATCCCTCCCTTTTGTTTGTTTGTTTTTGTTTGTTTGTTTTTTTGTTTTTGTTGTTTGTTGTTTTTGTTTGGTTTTTTTGTTTTTTTTGTTGTTGTTTGTTACAGCGTCTGTATATAGGTTGGCTGGTGGCCTGATTATCCCAAAATATAGAGGTAGTGGAGAAGTGATGTGAGAGCGCCGTGGCATGTCAGGCGGAAGCGCAGGCCTGCCATCTGCTGCATCGTCTGCCTCACACAAACACTGGCGCCTGCCCGCGTCCTAGCCCTTCCTTTGACTGTGGCGTCTCTTGTCTCTTACCTTACAACTCGCTTCTCTAACCTGTCCTCTAAGGTTGTCTAGTCTATTTGAAAAACCATCCAACAAACACATGCCTGAGTATTGAGTGAATATGATTGCGGTGATATGTGCTTTCGGCTCCTCTGTCAAAGCGAAGCAGGGCCGTCGTGAGTTAGTTGTCGTTGAGTTGTCTTTTTGTACTAGCAAATAAATGTCGCGTTATTTCCTGTATCGTTTTAAGGGTATATTTAGTCTGTGAGCTTGGTAAACAAAACAGTCACGTTTGGCTCAACAAACACTGGTAAATAAGTTCTCTTACAGTTGTTATTGTGTGTGTGTGTGTGTGTGTGTGTGTGTGTAACATTTTCACCCACATACACACACACACACCAGTAAGGTCCGTCACTAACAAGAAATGAAACTGCAAATGTCTCTCTAAATAATACACCTGTTTACTACCACATCTGCCCCCCCCCACCTCACCCCAGTAATTTATACAACCTTGTCTGTGTCTCCCTGTGTTTGTTATACCATCAAATACATCTTGTCAGTTCACCTACATTTTTTTGTTTTGCTCTTGTGTCACAGCTCACAGTATGTGTATGTTTATAAACCCATTTATTTTGAGACACAGGCAGACAGACAGACAGACAGACACAGGCAGACAGGCACAGGCAGGCAGGCAGGACACAGTACTTCCCACACTCCCAGCGCCACAGACCACTCCTTCCCTTCACATCGTCCCCCTCACCACTGTCCAAACCCCCTCACCACTGGGCCAGACCCCTCACCACACAGACCCATCCCCTCACACAACCCCTCCCACCACAGGCCACTTCCCTCACACAACCCCTCCCACCACACCCCTCCCACTGACCCTGCCTCCCACCACAACCCCTCCCCCACAAACCCACACTCCTCCACCTTCCCCCAGCCACCCCACCTTCCCTCCACACCCCTCCCCCACCCTCCCCACAACCCCTCCCCAACCCCTCCCCACAACCCCTCCCCCACCCCCTCACACCCACAACCCCTCCACCCCCACCCCCTCCCCCACATCACCTCCCCTCACAACCCCACCACCACCCCTCCACCACCTCCACCAGACCCTCCACCTCACCCCTCCACCACACCTCCACCCACAACCTCCCAACCTCACCACAACCCCTCCCCCACAACCCCTCCACCCACTAACCCCTCCACCACAACCCCTCCCACCTGACCCCTCCCCAGCCCTCCACCCCTCCCACACTAAACCCACAACCTCCCACCACAACCCCTCCCCCTTCCCTCCCACCCACTAACCAAACCCCTCCACCACTGTCCCAACCCCTACACTGGACACAACCCCTCCACCACTGAGCCCACCCCCTCCCACCCACTAGACCACAACCCACCTCCACCCACAACCCCTACACCACTGAAACCTACCCCTCCCACCACTGAGACCACAACCTCCTCCACCACAACCCCTCCCACCACTGAGACAACCCCTCCACCACAACCCCTCACCACCCCCTCCACACAACCCCTCCACCACAACCCCTCACCACAACCCCCTCCCACCACAACCCCCTCCACCACAACCCCTCCACCACAACCCCTCCACCACTGCTCTCCCCCTCCTGCTACCCCCTCCACCTGACCCCCTCCACCACAACCCCCTCCACCACAGCCCCTCCTCCAGACCACAACCCTCACCAGCCCCTCACCACACCCCTCCACCACAACCCCTCCACCACTAGCCACAACCCTCCACCACAACCCCTCCCACCACTAGTACAACCCCTCCACCACCTAGACCACAACCCCTCCACCACAACCCCTCCACCCACAACCCCTCCCACCACAACCCCCTCACCACTAGCCACAACCCCTCCACCACTGAGCCACAACCCCTCCACCACTAGTCCCCAACCCCTACACACTGAACACAACCCCTCACCACTAAACCACAACCCCTCCACCACTCGACCACAACCCACCTCCCACAACCCCCTCACCACTGACCACAACCCCTCCACCACTGAGCCACAACCTCCTCCACACAACCCCTCCACCACTGAGCCACAACCCCTCCCACCACAACCCCCTCCCACCACAACCCCTCCACCACAACCCCTCCACCACAACCTCCACCACAGCCCCCTCCACCCCCAGCCCCTCCACCACAACCCTCCACCCTGACCCCCTCCACCACACCCTCCCCTGACCTCCACCACAACCCTCCACCACAACCCCCTCCCACCTGACCCCTCCAACACAACCCCTCCCACCACAGCCCTCACCACAACCTCCCACCACAACCCACAACCTCCCACCACAACCCTCCACCACAACCCCTCCACAACCCCTCCACAAAACCCCTCACAAAACCCCTCCCACCACCCTCCTACAACCTCACCACAACCCCTCCCACCACCAACCCCTCCCACCCTCCCACTAGCCACAACCCCTCCACCACAACCCCTCCCACCCACCTCCCACCACCAACCCCTCCACCACAACCCCTCCCACCACCCCTCCACCACAACCTCTCCCACAACCTCCCACCACAACCCTCCCCACAACCCCCTCCCACCACTGAGCCACCTCTCCCTGAGCAACAACACACCAATGTCCTGTGTCCGTGAGAGTGAGGCCAGGCTAGGCGCCACACTGGTGAGAAGGTCCCCTACGACCACTAAGACGCCTCTGCCCTCCACACAGGTGACCATCCGAGCCTAGGTGGTACAGTAGTGTGTCCCCGTGTCTGATGGTTAAAGTGCTGCCTCCTAGAGGCATCAATTTGGTGGTTAGTGTCCCAGGGTCTTTTGTCTAGTGGTTAAGGTAGTCCTGACTCCACAGGTGTTGGTAGTAGGTATTTGAAGCAGCTCGTTTATGACAGTGGCTGGATGACCCCCTCCCCACACACACACACACACACACACACACACACAATACACACACAGCCACACACACACACACACACACACACACACACACAGCCTGGATGGCCTACAGTGAAAGACAAAAGAAAAAGCTGATTCGAGAACAAGGACACGGGAGGAGGTAGTAGGTCACAAGGTCAGGTCACGTTCTGAAGGCTACAAGAAGAGTCACCATTAAGGTCATGAAGGATTCTTGGCCCGGATATGGACAATGATGGTACACACACACACACACACACACACACACACACACTCACACACACACACACACACACACACACACACACACACACACACACAGAACAGCATAAGTCACCCCCTCTCCCCCGTGAGTTGCGAGTTTGCATAGTGTGTGAGGCTGAGAGAAGGTAAACTCAAGTCTCAGCTTTTAGAAAGATTCCAGCCTAACACACACTAGGTCAACCTAAACTACCTAGTCTGACCTAACCTACAGTAATCTGACCTCACCTACCTTAGTCTGACCCCAGATTTGTCTGACCCTAACTCTAAACTACCTTAGTTTTGACCTCACCTGGCTAAACCTAACCCAAGGCACCGCAACCAAACCCACCTAACTAAAACAACCTAACCTAACCAAACCAAACCTAATCTAACCAAGCTAATATAACCCAAAGCAACGTAATCTATCCTAACCCAAGCCCAACCTAACCTAACCTAACCCTAACCTAACCCAACCCTAACCTAATCTAACCTAACCTAGCTGGTGAATTATGATGCTGGGTGAGTAGAGAAGAAGGTTTTGATGAGCGAAGACACTTAAGGCACTAGTTCATCTTGGTAACATTACGAGATGACAAGCGAGAACAAGCAGAAACTGGTGAAAGGAACATAGACTTGGAGGAGGAAGAGATGGAGGAAGAGGAGGAGGAGAGGAGAAGAAGACGAGGAAAGAGAGGAGAGTAAAGAAGAAGAGGAGGAAGAAGAAAAGGAGAGAATAATGACCTGTTCTGAAGAGGAGGAAAATAGGGGAAGAGGAAGAGAAAAAAAGACAGGAGAATAATGAAGAGTAGGAGGTGAATGATGATGATGATGATGATTGGGAGGAGGATTACAGATTTACAGTTTGCCGGAGAGGGCTAGTTTATTAGGCACCCCTTATATCCTGTGCAAGGTGAAGCGCAGAAGGTTATAGCGCCCAACTGGGAAGCATGCGGAGTTTATGCTTGGTTTTATGGACTCATGCATTAAGGGCGTAAAAGGCCTGAAGGGTCGCATGGGTTTTGTCAGCAAGTTACATAAAGTGACAATGATGAGTGTGTGGTGAAAATTCCTGTACAATTTATCTGTTTTATGGCAAAATGTGGCAGGTCACTAATAATGTCAGTTGCCGGCCTGTCCTGGAGGAGGGATATCTGGTCAGGGGAGGAGAGGTGCCACCCTGTAGGGGAGGTCACAGGGCAGATGAGGATGTGGTGAACGATGAGAGTTGACAGCAGTGGGTTAGTTGAAGCGACATTGGGCTGCATGTCAAGGGTGAGATCCGTCAACCATCCATGGGTCAGGTGTACCGTCATCAACTAGGCAACACAAGAGACGAGCCATCGGAGGTGACAACTGAAGGCAGGTGATCCTCCACAACAGGTCCGACAGATATTTAGGGTAAAAGTGTGTATACAAGAACACGTCTTCATGGAGCTCTGGGAGTGTTCCATCTGTCTCCTTAGCAAGACAGCTCAGCTTTTATCCAGTAGTACCTTATGGCACATTTCCCCAGTCATAGCAACAGCCACCCCCCCCCTTGGTCCTAGCAGTATCTTAATCCACCTCCAGTCTGCCCACGAGCAGCTAAGACTCTGTAGCTACCAGCCAACACACAGGATTTTCCGGCCGTCAGAGCACTGAGCGTAATATGACCCAGAGGCCTGTAGGGCACCCAGAACTATGGTCTTACTGTGTTTTAGTTCTACCGCAGTCTAGCAAGAGGCGCCCGGCACCTGGGAGCATCCAACACCCGGTAACGAGGAATACCAAGAACTTCCCAGCCCTACAAGTATTCAGCTCCTAGCACCCAGGATCCGGCACCTCCTGAACCCAGAGACCGTGGAATCGGGTCGGGTCGGGTGCTGGCTGGCGGTTGGGTAGAGGCACAAGACTACAGTGGTCGGGGGCGTTGAGAGCCGCCCTGTCTCCCGGGGCCTGGCCAACCTCACGCCCGCACTTCCGCCCACCACCACACGCCTGTAATGAGCACCTCACCCCCCACACCAACTCCAAGGTCAGCCCCACATCCCTACCCCCCCTCTTGTTATCCTGGGGCCAGATAAAATAAAGGGCAATGCACTGAGGCGTGTCCCCTGCTCTTGATGGCCCTCTACTCCTCCTACTTGTTCCTTGATGACTTGATAAACACGTCTTTGTTGTCCCTTGTTGCTGTGTTCGCTACTTTGACGAGCGATGTTTCGGAATGCTCTCATCGCCTCCCTCCCACCCAGCCCTCTCCCCCCAGTTGCTGCTGTTCGGCAGTACAGCTCAGCCACCGCTGCTGCCGACTCGACCACTACCGGCGACCGACACTCACCAGCGACCTGGACAAGACAGATCACATGGGCGGCGGCGGCAAGAACTACCAGAAACGATGAAGGTATTTCCCACCACTTGTTACTACCCCTGCCCCCACAACTACCACACAACAGTCGTGTAGTGTGAGGCGACACACAACAGTCATGTAGTGTGAGGGCGACACACAACAGTCATTTAGTGTGAGGGCGACACACAACAGTCGTGTAGTGAGGGGCGACACACAACAGTCATGTAGTGTGAGGGCGACACAAACCGCCTAGGGTAATCAATACACATTAAACAACAACAAAAGTCACTTCAACACTGCCGGTCTCCTCCGCCTGCCACACTGAACATCAGGACTATTATTTTGTTCAACTTATTTAACGTGAGTTTAATTTATACACTGGCAGTCACGTTATCATGAATCTTTTTCACACAGCGTTAGGGGAGACTGAACCTCACGAGGAATGTTTCACCCATGTGTGTGAGGTGCTGAGCAGAGACAGAGCCTGCCCAAATAATACCTGGGTGCTGGGAACCTATCCATTAATACCTGAGTGCTGGGAACCTATCCATTAATACCTAGGTGCTGGGAATCTATCCATTAATACCTAGGCGCTGGGAATCTATCCATTAATACATAGGTGCTGAGAATCCACACGGCTGCTGCTAGATGGTGCTAGGCTTCTTCCATTAAGAGTGGTTTACTGCAGAAGGAAGTGCAGGGTCCACGACAGGAGGGAGAGGTGGGTGGGTGGGTAATGGGGGTGGTGGAGGAAGGGAAGGTGGTGGGGGGTGGAGGTGGGCGGACACATACACAGATATACACAAACACAAACACACACACGCACTTACACACACACAAGCGAGGGCTCAGTGCGTGGAGCAGACACTAGCTGCTAGCCTCCCGAGGGACCAAGACTACACCACCACCACTCATTACCTTATCAACGCCCACCCTCACCACCCACTATCCACCACCCCCTCATCACCCATTATCCACCCTCATCACCCACCACCCACCCTCATCACCCACCACCCACCCTCATCACCCATTGTCCACCCAGAGCATCCATCCTCATCATCCAACTTCAGAACCACCACCCTTCATCACCACCACCCTCCACCACTCGCCACCCTCACACCCACTCGCCACCCTCAAGACGTCACGCCCACCCCACTGGGGGGACACACACACACACACATATTCACGAGGTGTTCCAGGAGAGACGCGGTAATGGTTGGTTAGATTAGGTTGTTAGGTTAAGTTAGGTTAAGTTAAGCTAGGTTAGGTTACCGTAAGCTAGGTTAGGTGTCACACAGCAACCCGAAAAAGTTCATCTTGAAGTTTGGAAAATCCGGACCAAATAAATCAACCAGGCTTAAGTTCGACTCACCGATTCGAACACCCATATTGGGCAACAAGTGAAGACAGACTAAAAAAGATTATCCATAACTTGCTTCGAACACATGAACCAGAGAACACTACTGCTCCAACACACACAAGAGCTTCGAATTTCTGAAACAAAATGATTCGAGCATCTAAACCGAATGACTGAGCTGCTTCGAAACTAAAACAAACGCTTAAAACACCCAAACAAACGACAAACAAATCTTATCCCACTAAAACAGAGTGAATCCTAACCCTCTGAATCGTGACAATTTTAACCAATCATAGTGCAAGAATTTACATCGACTGGGAGAATGAGCCAATCACAACCTTCCATTACTACACAACTTAAGCGGTGTAACACGAGACTTCTGAGCGAGTTAAAATATTTAACTTTTTCACCAACATGTAACTTATGAGTGAAACTTTAAACCACTTCAGCGAGATCAACTTGAAGCATACATAATAAGTTTATAATATTTAAAACACCTGACTAGTGTGTGTGAGAGAGAGAGAGAGAGTGTGTGGTATACTCACAATACTCATAAGCTTGAAACTAATTCTCCTTCAAGGTCCTACTTGAAAAATTTAAGAATTACTTTAACACGTTTCCAAAAAGTCAAATGAAAATATTCTTAAGAAAGCAATAGAGAAAATTCACCTGTTATTTCCTGTCTTAAATTGGTCCAGTCACCCCTCACCACATTTTCTGTTGTGACAGCACCGACTAATTTAATTTAATTTATATACCGGCCGCCACATAGAGCAGACGACCAGCCATCTTGTAGTGAGAGACTGAGACGTCACACGAAGACAATGTTGACATCACAGCCTCCACACGAACGACTGAACATGACGGCAACCGGTTAGTGCTGTGTTGATGCGTCAGTATAGTACATAGGCCTTTGTTAAGTGGTTGATTTTGATTTGGCCGTCCACAGACATACCCGGTGTGCACAATAAACTAGTCACTACCAGGTAAATACAGTAAGGTAGAGTATATCGGAGTGAGTTATTAAGTGATACCTCCCCCCTCACCTACCTTACCTCTCCCTTCCCTCACCTACCTTACCTCCCCCCTCACCTACCTTACCTCCCCCCTCACCTACCTTACCTCTCCCTTCCCTCACCTCCTCTTCCTCTAATATTTCTCACCTCCCCTCCCTATCATCTTCCTCACAATCCTCACCTCCTCGGCTCCCCCTCACCCCTCCCTCTCCTCCTCATCCCCTCCTCACCTCCCCTCCCCTATCATCTTCCTCACAATCCCTCACCTCCCTCATCCCTCCTCACCCTCCCTCATCCCTCCTCCCCTCCCTCATCCCCCCCTCACCTCCCTCTCCCTCATCGGTTGTGGTATCGACGAGGCTCAGTAACACTCGCTTCCCAAATACCAAACATAAATACCACTTTGTCCTTCACTCCTACACCAGCGACGACAGACCCTGAAACATCAACAGGCTGTACCCCCCCCACCTAACACCAGAAAATAAATAATGGCTCTGATGTGTATGAGGTAAATTATCGTTTTTCACCCAAGACTTATCACTCCCCTGTACCCTAACGCTACCCGCCTATCTGTTAACGCTCATCAACTAGTAATTAAATATGTTATTCTTGTTCTCAGTACAGGACGATCCAACACACAACGCAGCAACTCTGGTCCTAATGCTGTACGTCGACGAGGACTCTAGAAAGATGGACTCGGAGCGACGTTTCTTGTAAGTGTCAGCCATGATGATTTTTTTCTCCGCTAGGTGTCTCAAGTGTAAACAAACCCATGGGCATGTGTGACGTCATCCACTAGTGTGTGTGTGTGTGTGTGTGTGTGTGTGTGTGTGTATATATGTGTGTGTGTGTGTGTGTGTGTGTGTGTGTATATGTGTGTGTGTGTGTGTGTGTGTGTGTGTAGTTATGTGGAAATGTTTCATGAATGTTCACATACTAGTGTATACATGTATTAGTGCATTCACATTACGTTTACACATATGCACTGACTAACGTATACAGACACCAGTGTATATGTATTAACGTATACACAGATAACACACAGACTGACTCACCTGGAAGCGACGCATGTTCTGGGGTTACTGGCGTTCTTGAGATAGTTCTGGTTAAGAATTTTGAGGAAGAACTTCAAGAAGAACTTGAAAGAAAGAATATAACTGTCAGGAATAACAAGAACACGATTATCAAGTGAACATTGCATTAACGAGAGAGAGAGAGAGAGAGAGAGAGAGAGAGAGAGAGAGAGTACGTGCTGTGGGCTCTCACTCACACAGGTGTACAGAGTCATTACTGAGAACAAGTGTGTGTGTGTGTGTGTGTGTGTGTGTGTGTGTGTGGTGACAGGAGGTATACAGGAAACCATACTTCTCCTTCAATTCTCCTGGGTATAATACACTCCACAAGAGACCACAAACACCTGTTGGACACACCCATACCAGCCCACACACCCCAGTACTCTAGACCCACACAACCCCAGGCCCTCTACACCACACACCCCAGGCCTCTACACCCACAAACCCAAGGCCTCTACACATATCTACACCTAGGAGTGTTGGTTTAATTATTGTTTCCTCTCTTTACTATTATTCTTGTTCTTTCTCCTCCCTTCTCCTCCTATCTTCTCTGGCCTCTTCCCCTCCTCCCACCTTACTAACCACAACCCAAACACACACACACACACACACACACACACACACACACACACACACACACACACACACACACACACACACACACACACACACACACACACACACACACACACACACACACACACACACACACACACACACACACACACACACACGTAGTCTATCTAGAGAAAACAGTTAGACTTAATTAGGAAACTTATGAAATTATTACAGGAATTTTTGAATAACTAGGTAAATAGACATACATACATACATACATACATACATACACACACACATACATACATACACACACATGCGTACATACATATATACATACATACACATAAGCTCACATTATAGTTCAAATATGTATATATGTGCTAATACAAAATATATATATAATTAATGCAGAAAACTAGTGTGTGTGAAGGGGGAGGAGGAGGAGGGAGGGGATGGAGAGAGGGGGATAAGGGGAAGGGAGAGGTGTGATGGAAGGGAGGAGGGAAGAGGGGAGAAAGGGGGGAGGGTTAGGGAGGAGATGAGGAGAGGAGGAGATGAGGAGGATGAAAGAAGGTGAGGTAGGGAGAGGGAAGGTCACGGAGGAAGGAGGAGAGGGAAGAGGGAGAGAGGTGAAAGGGAGGTTTTAGGAGGGGGGGCTGAGACGTTGTTGTCACCCCACACCACCATCTCCTGCCTCAATTTGTACAACAAAACACAGGATCCTGCTTCTCTATTCCGGTTTCCAAGACTTGTGACACTGTTTTGTGGTTCCTGGTAACTAGTGGCTTAAGAAGACGTTCCCATTTATAGGCCTTATAAGTCTCTATCGATATGTCTGGAATATCACACACACACAATACAGTACCTACTTTATTATTATTATTATATAGTAGTAGTAGTAGTAGTAGTAGTAGTAGCATCACTACATCTAATGTTCATATTATTGTTATTACAAAATTTCCGGTTATTTAGCACTGGTAAATTTAGTCTTTATATATTTCCATGTCAGAGTCGATACAATGTCAGCGTTTTTAGCGTCAGTTTCTGGTATTTATAAAGACGTCAGGAGGTGCAACGGGGGAAAAAACGAGGAGGTGTCGAGGTGAGCCGCTGTTATGTTGACACTCAGCGGCAGCTTCTGAGTGACAAAATGAACAGCGGGAGCGTGTCGAGGTATTTTTCTACACATTTTTTATTATTTCACTTTTAGGAATAATACGAAATACGTAGAATTAAAGGTCAGAGTTTTAGTTATATTTGATGTAAAATAGTTAAAAATAATATGGATTTATTTTTCCTCGGCTATTGGTTAAATCGACTTAAGGTTTGGTTTACGATTGTTTACGTTGTTTATATGTGTTTGCGTACAAGATAAACCGAAGTAAATTTGTGTGTTGATTTAATTAATTCTTTCTATCTGTCTATTTACGGTCACTAGGTTGACTCACTAGGGGAAACATTCTCTCTCTTCAAATCATCTTTTAATTTCTTCAATAAATATCACAATTTTTCACAGTACACAGAAAATAAAGAATAAAAAAGACTATACAATAAACTTGGGTAAAATCAATTCAAAGCCCTGGATTTGATTGACAAATGAAGATCGGGGAAGCGTGGTGATCTTCCTCCCGTTACCACTCAACTCATTCCTTAATTACCTATTTTAACAATCTAATTATCATTTATTTTACCTATTTTAACAATCTAATTATCATTTATAAATACAAACTTTAACATAGCATACAATAATTATTATTTTTAATTTGTGTGAAGTAATAGTACACAGCACTGCCTGCCCAGCACCACACACATTACCCTGCCATCACACTGGTTAATGATCTTGTATAAAATCCTTAATTATCTACACACCAACGTTATGGGCCAAAATTATCTAAAACATAATATAGACATTTATTTACCAACACAAACTGGAATTGAGATGCTAGTGGTGATTAATTTTAAAATACAAAGTAATTTAGTAACTTAACTGTGACACTGCTGGGTCTGACACGGCCAACTGACTAAACTTTAAAAACTTCTAAAGAGAAACTAAACTAACTATATCTTGATTTGATCCAGGAACTTAGGAGATATATTATAAAAAAAAAACCTCTAAATGTTATGTGTATTACTGGATACATAGACAGATTTACAGAGAGAGAAACTACTTGATAAATATAATATCCTGCCAGTATATATGAGGGGGGAATAAGAACCCGTAAAATTAAGAGACGTTTAATTTTCTCGCTGTGATGGAATTTAAAGTGACAACTGTATGACAAGTGACGAGTGGTAACTGTGGTCGATATTTTTTCGATTATTTTTTGAATTCACTAATCCGTATAGGATTTAACTGATGATATTGAATATATTATAAATTGAATATAAAAATTTCTGAAACAATACGATATTCTGATGAAAAAGAGAGTTAGTAAAAATCTTGACAAACGTATCATTATAGGGTTTCCAATATGACCCGCCAATAGTTACATTCAGCAACTACAAAAATAACAATAAAAACTACAAAACTAAAAAAAAATAACGAATATAACATGAAATTTTAACTTCCGGGAAATATTGGATGAAAGAAGGAAAGAGTAAGGCGTTGAGGCGGGAAATGGGGTCTAAAGTGAGCGTGGCTGGCAGGCGTGGAGGGGAGGAGTAAGTGGGGTCAACCAAAGAGAAACACGGGACCTGATAGACCTGACACTTCTATATACACGCTCACCAAACATGTTCACTTTAGCCTCTGTGTGCGGTGTGTGTGTGTGTGTGTGTGTGTGTGTTAGGCTTTCGTCTTATACAAATAACTGTGTTTCTGCCTGTCACCCAGGTCTTCTGTAAAAATATAAATAAAAATAAAATTCATAATAATAATAATAATATTTAATAATAATAATAATAAAAAATAATAATAATAATAATAATAATAATAATATTAATAATAATACGTATAGCACATATGAGCAATCCCAATTGAACGAAGTACATTGAT
>NW_024752893.1:0-7586 GCF_018991925.1 Homarus americanus | reverse complement strand
ATAGTAGCACCATCGCAACACCTGTTACCTCCATACCGCAAGTATCATGACTCCTTGACTTTTAGGTCTACACCCACCGGGCCCTCGTTAGCACCGCCCTCGATTGCAGGACGAGCTTGACAAGACATACCTTTATTCTCGCCTGGTATTATAGGTCGCTCAAGTGACGACATGATTTCTCACAGTCTCCTTAGTTGTGACCTTTAATCGCCTGTGGAGTAGTGCGCTGGGGAGATACGAAGTTTCACCAGTGGACTGGTATGGTGATATTCCCCACCTGGTGTATCCAGGGAGACAATAAGCGGCTGGGCAGCAGATACTAACCGTGGCACCTGTGTGTTGTGACAGAACAGGAAAAGACGAAAGCGACTGATGCCTGTGGTGATTTATCATCCTTAACACATCTCTGCATATATATCCATGCATTTAAACTGCAGTCACTGTTGTTATCCTTGTAATTGTAGGGCGGGATACCCAGCCGCCTGAGACACTGTTCCTGTGTTGGCGGCAGAACAGGAAGACTAAGGGAGCCGGCTTCCGCGCTTCTCGTCACATGGGCCTACAGTTTCAATCACTCAATTTACATTTTGTTTCTTATGGTTCTCCTGAACACTTTGCAGTATATTGTCACTCATTTTCTTATAAACACATATATTAATCTAACTTATACATAAGGTCAGGTCTTGGTTTGCTGAATTAGCGGTTAAAATGCCTGGGATTTTTAATATCAGCGGGCATCTGGTAATTACATAGCGGCGCCTTGAAGTAAAAGCGAATAGTCATGGCGGGGTGTATCAACTTCATAAAGCGCTATGAGGGGTCTCTCTCACACGGTGCACTATTTGAACACAGACCTCAGATTCTCTGATCACTGTACCTGTATCGTGGGTATCCCGCGTCATGGTATGAGGGTGTATTAAATTCATGGCCTTTATACGATATTTCCCTTTCGGTATGATTTCTATATCTATATCAACACCTCCACATAGTTCTGATACATTTATCCTTTTTACGATCATTGTTCTCATGTATTTCGTATGATATCTGTTGGGTTAGGTTCGCTACGCTCTGAACGTAAATAGTAGGACCTTCAAACCTATCACGCCCAGTCTTACAGTACCTAAGTCCGGCTCAGCTGGACTTTAACATTCATCTTATGCCTACCTGAAGTGATCCTTAATGCTATGAATACATACACTTGATATGATATAATTATGCTGGTACCATACCACACATAGTCTAGGAACCTTGAGTAGGGGAGTTGTCCTTTCAATATTTCCGTTTTCTGGGGTTCTACAAAGCGCTGTGCATTTTAGTGTATATGGCGTAATATATAGAATTAGATGGGATTTTTAGGGGAGTGGGAGCCGCCAGGCTGGAGGCGAAGGAGGTGTTGCTTGCTGGTGGCCGTGGGTAGAAGAGGTGGTCACAGTGGTGTGAGGTCTTATAAGGCGGGGTAGGCGTGGTGTTGATAGTTGACCCCCTCTCCGTCAGGCGGCGCTGGAGGCGTGGGCTGGGGAATTCGAAAAGGGTCGGCTACTCAGCGACAAACGGCGTTTGTAGGGAGAAATCACTACTGTCTCCCTTCCTCGGTGGCGGGGAGGCTGGAGGTTGGCAGGGTTGCATGCCACGTGAGGCAGAACGGCAAGGGCGTGGATGAGCCGGCCGCTAGGGGGACAGCTCTGTCTAGATACACGAGATCTGTGGGAGAAAAGAGGGAGAAGGAGGGTGTGGAGGTGATGAATTGTGTGCTTCCCTTGCGGCAGGTACAGAGTCCTCAGATGCGCCTGCTGGGGTGTATGGGTCTGGGTCAGGAGCAGGGGCTGCATCAGGAAGAGGGTCCATGACAGCAGCAGGGTGCATGACAGCAGCAGGGTCCATGACAGCAGCAGGGTGCAGGACAGTAGCAGGGGGTACCTGAGGGAAAGAGGGGTGTGTGGGTCCGTGTCAGGAGCAGGGGCCCGCTTCAGGAGAAGCGGCAGGGGTACTGCTGGGCCGGGGGGCTCTGAGGCAGGACAGGTGTGTTGGGGGTCAGTAGGACGTGGTGCTTGGGGCAGGAAGAGGAGTGGCTGTCTGCTTAGAGTAGCAGAGCTGCTCTAGGGTGTTTAACCTGCTGTGTAGAGACAGTAGTTGTAGAGCCGATGAAGGCTCCTCTCGTGGATAAGCCAGTCTTCCATGTTGCTTGAAGACTGGGAGAGTGATCAGTTCTCCTCCATCCTGTGTAGTGCAGATCTCAGGGGTCACCATTTGTGGGGTTATGAGATATTGGTTCACACTCAGGATGGGTTAGAAAAAGGAAACTCACAATGTGCTCTCTGTATACATATTGTATTGGATGTACAATGCAGCTTGGTGCTGGGGAGTCTGGCGTGGGTACCAGGGTGGAGTAGTGAGAGCTGGTTGGTGAGGGTGCTCAGAGGAGGGCCGTGGCTTGGGGACGTAAGGCCGCGGCCGGGGAGGCGGAGCCACCAGGCTGGGCGTAGGAGGTGTTGCTTGCTGGTGGCGTGGGTAGAAGAAGTGGTCACAGTGTACTCGCACATCATTGTCATTCCAAAAACCCCATTTAATTCATATTACGCTTATAACATTAAATCCACGGCTTGTAGAACCTCGAAAACGGAAACACTGTTAAAGGACAACTCACCTACTCAATGTTACTAGACCATGTGTTGTATTGTACCCAGGTACAGTTATATCATATTAATTGTATGTATTCATAGCATTAAGGAGAACTCAGGATCCATAATATGAATGTTAAAGTCCAGTTGAGCGGACTAGTGTACTGTAGGACTAAGTGTGGATCAGGGTTTGAAGGTCATACTATTTACGTCTGTGAACGTGTAGCGAACATAACTTCCAGAACCATGAAAATACATGAGAACAATGATCTGGAAAAAGAATAAATGTATCGGTACTATGGGAGGTGTTGGAAGTGACCCAGAAACTATACTAGAAAGGAAATAATCTTGTATCGTCGGGGTATGAACTTAATCACCTCGTATCCTCACGCGCTTATACGACAGGTACAGTGATCAGATAATCTTATGTCTGTGTTCAAACAGTGCAATGTGTGAGGAGGATCCTCATTACAGTTTTAAGTGAAGTTGATACCACCCCGCCATGAACATTCAGCCTTTGTTTTAAGGAGCGCCGTGTACCGCCTCGGGTGTGCAGCGTTGATATTATAACCCAATGAATTTACCCGAACTAGCAAACCATGACCTTACCTTAGTGTGTAATTTAGGATTAAAATATGTGTTTATACGGCATGAGTGACAATATACGAAAAGTGTTCAGGTGAGAACCGTAGAAATAAAAGTAAAAATTAAGATTGGAAACTGTAGGCCTATGCTAGGAGCCAGGCGGCAGGCACTGCCCTCAGTACCCTCCCTTCTACCGTCCTCAGGTCAGTGTCCTATCGGGCTATATCCCACCCTATAATTAGGCTTATATAGAAGTTATTACAGTTTAAAGCTTTGCCTGATATATAAGTGTAATAGTAATGTGTTGGGGTGTGATAACCGCCCGTCAGGCATTATTTTCAGTACCCTCCGTTCTACCCGTCACCTCAGGTTCCATGCGGTCGAGTGCCTTGCTGCCCGGCAACCATTATCCCTATGAGCGTCCCAACAGGTGGTGACTACTCCCAGCTATGCCAATCCACTGTGAACCTGTGGATTCCACCACTCAAATGAGTAGTCACAAATAAGGAGACCGTTGAGAAACTCTCCGGTCGTCACATGGAGCGACCTATAATACCAGGTAGAAACAGTACTGGTATGTCTCTGGTGAAGCCCTCGTCTTTACCCACCCGGGGTGGTGTCTTGAGCAGGTGCCTGTTGTGTATACCTAAAAGTTACAAGAGGTCCCATACCTGCAGGTATGGAGTGTAACATGTGTGTTGAGATGGTGCTACTGTATGATAACCGACGGTGCTATATTCCATACAGGTGGAGCAGTCTGATGTTTAGGGCGGTGTAGAAGGAATGACCGAGGTAAGGAGGTCACAGATTGTTATGCAATAAGTATGTGGATGACACGCCATTAATGTAAGACGTCTGGTGCTCATCTGGGTAACCAACATTTTCATTGTTCTTCTGAGGAAGACCCATTCATTTGTATGTTTTTAGTATGCTTTATAAGAATAAATTAATTAAGACATGTTATGGTTTCCCCCTTCTTTCCCCTTATCGATCTGGTCAATGACTAACCCAATGCCTAGTCCACTCTGCACACTACCTAATGAGCTACATGCTGTCCAGAGGGGGTCTGGTGGCAGCGACCCTTAGAAATTAAGATTAGATTTAAGTATTCCCCGTTAGGATTAGTGACCCCAGTCTGGCAGTATAACAGCGGTGTGAGGTCTTATAAGGCAGGGGTAGGCGTGGGTTGATAGTTGACCCCCGCTCCGTCAGGCGGTACTGGAGGCGTAGGCTGTGGAATTCGAAAAGGGTCGGCTACTCAGCAACAAATGGCGTTTGTAGGGGAGGAATCCACTACAACCTCACTTGCCGTGACCTACCTCTCTCTTCTACCTACAGCCACCAGCAAACAACACCTCCTCTGCTCCTGCCTGGTGGCTCTCGCTCTCGCTGGCTGCGTGTCCTCCTCTGAGCGTGCTCCCCAACCAGCTCTCTCTAGTCCACGCTTGTATTCACGCTGCCACTTCCCAGCACCAATGCTGCATTTTACATCCAATACAATATGTATACAGAGAGCACATTGTGAGTTTCCTTTCTCCAACCCATCCTGAGTGTGAACCAATATCTCATAACCCCACACTCTTATATAATTAAACTTATATTTCTTGTAATGTTTATTTGTTTTAAGCCAAATCTGTTACTTGAAGCATAATCATTTTTAATTTGTAATTCCTGTTTATTCTGTTTATTATAGCGTAATGTACAGTATGTGGCCAGTTGTCAATTCTCTTTGGTTGTCTATTATCTCTTTGTATGGGCACACAAATGTACGTACATGTAAGATATCTCACACTCAGGATTGAGGTAGAATAGAAACTCACAATGCGTTTTCTGTATATATATATATATATATATATATATATATATATATATATATATATATATATATATATATATACTGATGGGGTATCTATCTTGAACGTAATTGGTTCCAGAAATCGTTCGTTTATAGCATTCGTTCGATATAGGATTAATCTGTTCCAGGCCCAAATACAACCACTTAACACTGAAAAAATTCTGTGGAAAATGTAAAAAATTCGGTACTTTATCTTACCTTAGTGTTATTCAGCATGCAGGTACCCTAAACACTGGCACATCACTATCACTTCCACTGGAATCTTGGCTTTAGGTCCTCAAACAATTGCTTAGCCTTCTCACAAATTATAGCTTCACTAATGTTACCTGCCATTTCTTTCTCCTTTATCCACACTAGGGAGTAAATTTTCCATCTCTTCAATCACATTACACTTTGCTTTGCTAAGTCTAAAGATTCCTTAGCCACTTGCACAGTTTTTAACTCCTCTTTATTCTTCAAAATCGTACATATACTGTGTCGGTTAGCCATCCCATATTCATCACTAAGTTTTACATGCTCCTTCCATTCTCACGTTTCTTTATAATTTCTTTCTTAGTTTCAAGGGTTATTAGCTTTCTCACTACTTTGGGACGACTCATTGTTACAATTGTATACTTGTATAACAAAATAGTTATACAAATAATGCAATTTCCACATCAAAGGAGAAATTTCAACAATATCAGTGGTGCACTGGCTACACAATGAGACAAAGATGGCGCCTTGGCGCTCTTGTTGTGGTTCGCGGTACAACAATATTCATCGCCAGGCGAAATAATCCCGTATTCATCGCGTTCGTTGTAGGAGTTGCGTTCGTTATAGCATTCTCAATTTTATAGATAAAACCGTTCGTTATAGGAATATTCGTAGTAGGATCCGTTAATTTATAGCATACCCCACTGTATATATATATATTGTTGTACAGTGCAGTGCTAGGTTACTAGGTGATGAGTAGCTTGTTCAGAGGTCCTGTTGGGCGAGGAACTTTCTGAGGGAGCTGGTTGGTGAGGCGCTGTTGAGAGGTCTTGCTGGTCCAGTCAGTGAGAGTAGAATGATCTCCACGGCCAGCCTGCCCCGTATTTATGTGATTCTGCCGGATCAGGAATCGAGGTGCACGTAGCGCGAGAGCCAATCAAGGGGGAGAACGCGAAAGGTGTGAAACTCCCTGATCCTGGCGAGCTGTGGAAGGTCGGACCTCTTTCGGAGTTGCTACCCATCAGTCCACATCTGAGAGTAGGTCGGCGGACATCACTGGCTGTACGCTGATTGGCTGGTAGCCGGACGGCGGGGTCAGTCGGCAGTTGTAGGGGAGAGTATCCACTACAATAGATCTATGAGGACTGATGTTAATTAAGTTGAAGGATTCCTCCCAGTGCTTACCTTTGTTCTCATAACATTTTATTCAACTTTATGGTGGAGAGGTTTACGAGGTCAGACCCGTTTGATGTGGACCCAAACTCAGCATCAGCCGCCAAGCAGTGGGCTTGTGGGGTTATGAGATATTGGTTCACACTCAGGATGGGTTGGAGAAAGGAAACTCACAATGTGCTCTCTGTATACATATTGTATTGGATGTACAATGCAGCTTGGTGCTGGGGGGTGGCAGCATTAGAATAAAGTGAGTATCCTTTTTAGGTAAATTAACATTTTACCTTCTGGTAAATGTTCTTAATTTTGGAAATTTTCAAATAATTTATAATATAATCAGGACCTAAGTCAGCGGAGCCTTGTATGCAAAGTCACCTCCCTCTCCACCTCCTACTCGGGTATTCTTGCTGAGCGTCGCATTCAGAGCATTGAACAAAAAGCCGTTTTTCTAAACCAGTTTTGCGATATAGCTCGAATCGGCGTCCTCTCCCTCATCTCCACCCCTCGAGAGTTGACTTTTATTACTGCTCTCTCTGAGGCAAGAGATGAGGTTACGCTCTTGTGGAGGCCGGTTGATGGAGGGACTTTCAAAGATCAATTAAATACCAGGTAGCGACGTGTCCTCCTAATATTAGTAAGTAATTATTAGATGTTTTAATTGCCTGTATGTTGGCCTGGCGAATTGGCTAGGAATTAACATACCTAGGTAGCATTGCTGAGCATCGCATTCGAGCTATATCACAAATGGTTTTAAAAAAACGGCTTTTTTTTCTTCAAAATAAACTTTTAAAGTTAGTATTAAAATTTGTGTGTCTAGATAATTATGATAGATAAACCTTGGTATTACTATGAAATTTTCAAATGGCAGAAAACTAAAAAATTTCTGTCAGCCATAAGTTTGAAAAACTGTCATAAACTTTTTTGGGGGGAACGAGGATTGTGAACTCTTGGAACAACCTGCCAGAGAGCATTGTGATGGCCCCGAGTGTGAGCTCATTCAAATACCAGACTTGACCAACACTGACACAGGTACAGATACATTCTGGAACCAGTGCATGCCAACAGTGTAACAGACGTGACTGACCACCCAAGCGGCTAACGAGCTAATCAGTGGCAAAGAGGATAGAGTAAAGTAGAGTATTCAAAGAGCAATACGTAACTAG
>NW_024752892.1:0-8817 GCF_018991925.1 Homarus americanus | reverse complement strand
GATACACCCCTGGAAACTCCCAGGTACACCTTTTGACGCTTCCAGATACACCTCCTGTCACTCCCAGGTACCGCCGGTGATGCTCCCCGGGCGCACCCAGACTGCTGCCAGGTGCACCTCCAGGAACTACCAGATTGCACCTGGGGCACTCCCCAAGATACACCATAATGACACTCTAGAGTACACCCCTCTGACACTCCCAGGTACACCGCTGACCCCTCCCAGGTACACCATGACACTGCCAAGATACACCGCTGAGCCCCACTCCCAGGTACACCTCAGACACTGCCAGGTACACCTCAGACCTCCCAGGTACAGCTCAGACCTCCCAGGTACACACCCTCAGACACGCCCAGGTGCACCTGTGACTCTAGACACACCTCCCTGACTTGCTCCCAACACCGCTGACACTCCCCGGGTACCGCCCCGACACTGCGCCAGATACACCTCTGACACTCCCCAGGTTCACCTCTGACCTCCCAGGTACACCTCCACGATGATACTCCCAGGTACACCCTGACTTGCTCCCAGGGACACCTCCAGACACTTCCATGCAGCTCCAGACACTCCCAGGTGCGCCTCTGGCAATCCCAGGTGCACCTCAACGGGCCTCCCAGGGTACCTCCTGACGCTCCCCGGAGTACTGTGAGCCTCCCAGATTTTTCACCCCAGGCCTCCCTGGTACACCCCTCTGACACTCCCAGATTGCACCAATGACACTCCCAGGTGCCACCCTCCTGACCTCCCAGGTGCACCCTCCAGGACACTCCCAGGGACACCCCTTACACTCATGGGTACACCTCCTGCCACTCCCAGGTGCACCTCTGAGCCTCCCTGGGTACTCCTCTGACACTCCCAGATTGCACCCCTCAAACCTCCCCAAGGGACACCTCAGACATACTCCCAAGATTGCATCCTTTGACACTCCTCCAGGAACACCTCTGCTGACCTCCCAGGTGCACCTCTTACACTCAAAGGTACTCCTCTGAGCATGTTCCCAAGTACTCACTCTGACTCCCAGGTACACCTCTGACACTCCCAGTTTTCACCTCCGACACTCCCAGTTACAGCCCCTGGCCTCCCAGAGACACCCCTGATGACACTCCCAGGTGCACCTTTGATACTCCCCACGTACACCTCTGACACTTCCATATACACCTCTGACACTCACCGGTACACCAATGAGCCTCCCAGGTACACCTGTCACTCCCCAGGTACACCACTGACACTACCAAGGTACACACTGACACTCCCAGACACTCCTTTGGCAGCTCCCAGGTGCTCCTCACGAGCACTCCCAGGAACACCCCTGACACTCCCCAGGTACACCTCCAGGAACTTCCAGGTACAGCTCAGACCTCCCAGGGGCACACCTCCAGACACTCCCAGGTGCACCTCAACACTCCCAGGTACACCTCCTGACACTCCCAGGTACACCTTTCTGTCACTCCCAGGTACACACCCCTGACACTCCAGTACACATCTGACTGACAATCCCAGGTACCTCAGACATTCCCAGGGTGCACCCTCTGACTTGCTTCCAGACACACCACTGACGCTTCCAGGTACACCTCCCCAGGCCTCCCAAGGTGCATAATGACACTCCCAGGTACACCTCTGACACTTCAGGTACTGCCTCTGACACTTCCCTGGTACACCTCTGAGCCCCTCCCAGGTGCACCTCCTGACACTCCCAGGTACACACCTCTGACACTCTCAGGAACACCTCTGAGCCCCTCCCAGGTGCACCTCTGAGCCTCCCAGGTACACCCCTCTGACACTCCCAGGTACACCTTTGACGCTCCCGATTACACCTCTGATTCTCACGGGTGCACCTCCGACGCTCCAAGGTACACACCTCTGATACTCCCAGGTAATACTGCCTCCTGACCTCCCTGGTACACCATGGCCTCCCAGGTACACACCGCTGACACTGGCGGATGCACCTCCTGACACTCCCGTGGCCTGCACCTCAGACACTCCCCAGGTGCACCTCAGACACTCCCCCTTGGAGTACGCCTCCTGACACTCCCAGGTGCACCCGCTGTCACTCCCCACAGGTACACCCTGACCCCTCCCAGTTACACCCTGACAATCCCACCGTGTGCACCTCTGACAATCCCAGGTACACCTCAGACACTCCCAGGTACACCTCCTAACACTCCCAGGTACACCAATGACACTCCCAGGTACACCACTGACACTCCCTGGTACACTTCTTACACTCCCAGGTACACCAATGAGCCTCCCAGGTACACACCTCTGGCCTCCTAGGTGCACCTGAGACTCCCATGTACACCTGACACTCCGCAGGTACACCTCTGACACTCCCAGGTGCACCTCTGACACACCCTGGTTGCTCCTCTGACAATCAGGTACACCTCAAACACTCCCCAGGGACACCCCTCAGACACTCCCAGGTACACCTCTGACACTCTCTTTGGGAACACCTCCTGACTTGCTCCCCAGGTACACCTCTCTTACACTCCAAAGGTGCTCCTCCTGACCTCCCAAGTTCTCCTCTACAGGCACTCCCAGGTACACCTCTGGCCTCCCAGTTTCACCTCAGGCACTCCTGTTACAGCCTGACGGTACACCTTTGATACTCCCAGGTACACCTCTGACACTTCCAGATACACCTCTGACACTCCCAGGTACACCAATGACACTCCCAGGTACACCTCTGTCACTCCCAGGTACACCAGTGACACTCCCAGGCACACCTCAGACACTGCCAGGTACACCTCAGAAACTACCAGGTACACCTCAGACACTCCCAGGTACAGCTCAGACACTCCCAGGTACACCTCAGGCACTCCCAGGTACACCTGTGACACTGCCAAGTACACCTCTGACACTCCCAGGTACACCGCTGACACTCCCAGGTACACCGCTGACACTGCCAGATACACCGCTGACACTCCCAGGTACACCTCAGGCACTGCCAGGTACACCTCAGACACTCCCAGGTACAGCTCAGACACTCCCAGGTACACCTCAGACAGGCCCAGGTACACCTGTGACACTCCCAGGCACACCTCTGACACTCCCAGGTACACCGCTGACACTCCCAGGTACACCGCTGACACTGCCAGATACACCTCTGACACTCCTAGGTTCACCTCTGACACTCCAGGTACACCTCCGATACTCCCAGGTTACACCCTGACCTCCCAGGGACACCTCAGACACTTCCATGTACAGCACTCCATGTACACCTCAGACACTTCACGGTACACCCTCAGACACTCCCAGGTACACCTCAGACACTCCCAGGTACACCTCTGACACCCAGGTACACGCTGTCACCCCAGGTACACCCTGACACTCCCAGTTACACCCTGACACTCCCTGTACACCTCTGACAATCCCAGGTACACCAATGACACTAGGTACACCTCTGTCACCCCAGGTACACCACTGACACTACCAGGTACACCTCTGACACCCCCAGGTGCTCCTTTGACGCTCCCAAGTGCTCCTCCGACACCCCAGGAACACCTCTGACACTCCCCTGGTACACCTCTGACACTCCCAGGTACACCGCTGACACTCCCCAGGCACACCTCAGACACTGCCAGGTACACCCCTCAGAAACCACCAGGTACACCCTCAGACACTCCCAGGTACAGCTCAGACACCCCAGGTACACCTCAGGCACCCCAGGCACACCTGTGACACCAAGCACACCTCTGACACTCCCAGGCACACCGCTGACACCCCAGGTACACCGCTGACACTGCCAGATACACCGCTGACACTCCCCAGGTACACCCCAGACACTGCCAGGTACACCCCAGACACCCCAGGTACAGCTCAGACACCCAGGCACACCCCAGACACTCCCAGGTGCACCTGGACACTCCCAGGCACACCTCTGACACTCCCAGGTACACCGCTGACACTTCCAGGTACACCGCTGACACTCCCAGGCACACCTCAGACACTGCCAGGTACACCTCAGAAACTACCAGGTACACCTCAGACACTCCCAGGTACAGCTCAGACACCCCAGGTACACCCCAGGCACTCCCCAGGCACACCTGTGACACTCCCAAGCACACCTCTGACACTCCCAGGTACACCGCTGACACCCCAGGTACACCGCTGACACTGCCAGATACACCGCTGACACCCCAGGTACACCTCAGACACTGCCAGGTACACCTCAGACACTCCCAGGTACAGCTCAGACACCCCAGGTACACCTCAGACACTCCCAGGTGCACCTGTGACACCCCAGGCACACCTCTGACACTCCCAGGTACACCGCTGACACTTCCAGGTACACCGCTGACACTGCCACATACACCTCTGACACCCCAGGTTCACCTCTGACACCCCAGGTACACCCCGACACTCCCAGGTACACCCCTGACACTCCCAGGTACACCCCAGACACTTCCAGGTACAGCCCAGACACCCCAGGCACACCCCAGACACACCCCAGACACCTGCAGGTACACCCCAGACACCCCAGGTACAGCTCCAGACACCCAGGTACACCTCAGACACCCCAGGTGCAACCTGCACACCCCAGGCACACCTCTGACCCCAGGTACACCGCTGACACTTCCAGGTACACCGCTGACACCACAGACACCTCTGACACCCCATGTACACCTCTGACACTTCCAGGTACGTCAGACTCCCAGGCACACCCTGACACTCCCAGGTACACTGCTGACAATCCAGGTATACCGCTGACACTGCTAGATACACCTCTGACACTCCATGTACACCTCTGACACTTCCAGGTACACGTCAGACACTCCCAGGTACACCTCTGACACTCTCAGGAACACCTCTGACGCTCCCAGGTACACCCTCTGACGCTCCCAGGTACACCTTTCACCTCCCAGGTACACCTCTGACACTCCCAGGTACACCTCTGACACTCCCAGGTACACCTCTGTTACTCCCAGGTACACACCGCTGACACTGGCAGATACACCTCCTGACACTCCATGTATACCTCAGACCTTCCCGGTGCACCTCAGACACTCCCCAGGTACACCTCAGACACTCCCAGGTACACCTCTGACACTCCCAGGTACACCGCTGTCACTCCCAGGTACACCACTGACACTCCCAGTTACACCCTGACACTCCCATGTACCTCTGACAATCCCAGGTACACCTCAGACACTCCCAGGTACACCTCGGACACTCCCAGGTACACCAATGACACTCCAGGTACACCACTGACACTCCTGGTACACCTCTGACACTCCCAGACACCAATGACCTCCCAGGTACACCTCTGACACTCCCAGGTACACCTCTGACACTCCCAGGTACACCTCTGACACACCCTGGTACTCCTCTGACCTCCCAGGTACACCTCAAACACTCCCAGGGACACCTCAGACACTCCCAGGTACACCTCTGACACTCTCAGGAACACCTCTGACACTCCCAGGTACCTCTTTCACTCAAAGGTACTCCTCTGACCTCCCAAGAACTCCTCAGACACTCCAGGTACACCTCAGACCTCCCAGGTACACATCTGACACTCCAGACACCGCTGTCACTCCCAGGTACACCCTGACACTCCCAGTTACACCCCTGACACTCCCCATGTACACCTCTGACAACACCAACGACACTCCCAGGTGCCCTCTGACACTCCCAGGTAGACCTGAGACACTCCCAGGTACACCCCAACACTCGCAGGTACACCTCCTGGCCTCAGGTACACCCTCTGACCTCCCTGGTGCTCCTCTGAGGCACTCCCAGGTATACCTCCAAACACTCCCAGGGACACCTCGGACGCCCAGGTACACCTCTGACACTCTCAGGAACACCTCTACAGGACTCCCAGGTACCACCTCTTACACTCAAGGTACTCCTCTGACCTCCCAAGTGCCCTCTGACACTCCCAGGTACACCTCTGACCTCCCAGTTTCACCTCCGACACTCCCAGTTCCACAACCCTGAAACTCCCAAATACACCCCTGACACTCCCAGGTACACCTTTGATACTCCCAGGTACGCCTCTGACACTTCCAAATACACCTCTGACACTCCAGGTGCACCAATGACACTCCAGGTGCACTTCATGCTCCCAGGTACACCACGACACTGCAGTGCACCTCCTGACACTCGCAGGTACTCCTTTGACGCTCCCAGGTGCTCCTCCGACACTCCCAGGAACACCTCTGACACTCCCAGGTACACCTCTGACACTCCCAGGTGCACCTTGAGCCCCTCCCAGGCAGACCTCGGACGCTGCCAGGTGCACCTCAGACACTGCCGGATGCACCTCCAGACACTCCCAGGTGCAGCTCAGACACTCCCAGGTACACCTCAGACACTCCCAGGTGCACCTGCTTGACACTCCCAGGCACACCTCTGACACTCCCAGGTACACCGCTGACCTCCCCAGGTACACCGCTGACACTGCCAGATACACCTCTGGCCTCCCAGGTTCACCTCTGACACGCAGGTACCTCCGATACTCCCCAGGTACACCCTGACACTCCCAGGTACACCTCAGACACTTCCATGTGCAAGGTCCAGACACTCCCAGGTGCACCTCAGACACTCCCAGGTACACCTCAGACACTCCCAGGTACACATCCTCTGAGCCTCCAGGTACACCTCCTGAGCCTCCCAGGGACTCCTCTGACCTCCCAGGTGCACCCCTGACACTCCCAGGTACACCTCTGACACACTCAGGTACTCCTCTGACCACTCCCAGGTACACCTCTGACACGCCCAGATTACACCTCTGGCTTGCTCCTAGTTACACCTCCGACTCTCCCAGTTACACCTCCTGACCTCCCAGGTGCCTCCAGACACTTTACAGGTACACACTCAGACACTTCCAGGTACACCTCAGACACCCCAAGTACACCTCAGACCTCCCAGGTACAGCTCTGACACTTCCAGGTGCACCACTGTGGCCTTCCAGGTGCACCTCTGACCTCCTAGGTACACCTCTGGCCTCCCAAGGTACTCCTCCTGACACTCCCAGGTACACCCCTGACACTCCCAGGTACACCTTTGATGCTCCAGGTACACCTCCTGGCCTTCCAGATACACCTCTGACCTCCCAGGTACACCCTGACTGCTCCCAGGTGCACCCTGACACTCCCAGGTACACCTTTGATGCTCCCAGGTACACCTCTGACCTTCAGATACACCTCTGGCCTCCAGGCTGTGAGGCACTCCCTGGGTGCACCTCTGGCCTCCCAGGTGAACCACTGACACCTACCTGGTACACCGCTGACACTCCCAGGTACTCCTTCCCAGTGACGCTGCCAGGTGCTCCTCCGACACTCCCAGGGAGCCCTCTGAGCCTCCCAGGTACACCTCCTGACACTTCCAGGTGCACCCCTCTGACCTTCCAGGTACACCGCTGACATTCCCAGGTACACCTCAGACACTGCCAGGTACACCTCAGACACTACCAGGTACCTGGAGATGCTCCCAAGTGCAGGCTCCAGACACTCCCAGGTGCACCTCAGACACTCCCAGGTGCACCTGTGACAATCCCAAGTGCACCTCCTGACACTCCCAGGCACACCCCTGACACTCCCAGGCACACCCTGACACTCCCAGGTACACTGCTGACACTCCCAGGCACACCCCTGGCCTCCCCGGGTACACTGCTGACAATCCCAGGTATACCTTGGCCACTGGGAATGCACCTCTGACACTCCATGTACACCTCTGACACTTCAGGTACGTCAGACACTCCCAGGTACACCTCCTGACACTCCTCAGGGAACACCTCCTGAGCGCTCCCAGGTACACCTCCTGACGCTCCCAGGTACACCTTTGACACTCCCAGGTACACCTTTGACCTCCCAGGTACACCTCTGACACTCCCAGGTACACACCTCTGTTACTCCCAGGTGCACCTCTGATGCTCCAGGTGTACCTCTGACACTCCCAGGTGCCCACAGCTGACCTCCAGATTACCTGCACTGACTGGCAGATGCACCTCCTGACACTCCCATGTATACCTTAGACACTTCCCGGTACACCTCTCAGACCTCCCAAGGTACCTCAGACCTCCCAGGTACACCTCTGACACTCCCAGGTACACCGCTGTCACTCCAGGTACACCACTGACACTCCCAGTTACACCCCTGACACTCCCATGTACACCTCTGACAATCCCAGGTACACCTCAGACCTCCCAGGTACACCTCTGACCTCCCAGGTACACCAATGACACTCCCAGGTACACCACCTGGCCTCCCTGGCACACCTCTGACCTCCCAGGTGCACTGTGACACTCCCAGGTGCACCTCCTGACCTCCCAGGTACACCTGGAGACACTCCCAGGTAACACCCCTGACCTCGCAGACACCTCTGACCTCCCAGGTACACCTCCTGACACACCCTGGTACTCCTCTGGCCTCCAAGATTACCTCTTACACTCAAAGATTACTCCTCTGACACTCCCAAGTACTCCTCTGGCCTCCAGGTACCTCTGAGCCTCCCAGTTTCAACTCCGACACTCCCAGTTCTACAACCCTGACCTCCCAGATACACCCCTGACACTCCCAGGTACACCTTGGTACTCCCACACGTACACCTCTGACACTTCCATATACACCTCTGACCTCCCAGTACCTGTGGCCTCCAGGTACACCTCTGTCACTCCCAGGTACACCACTATTTTCTGGAGTACACCTCTGACCTCCCAGGTACTCCTTTGAGCGCTCCCGGGTGCTCCTCCACGACCTCCCAGGAACACCTCTGACTTGCTCTAGGGTACACCTCAGCCTCCCAGGTACACCGCTGACGCACCCAGGCACACCTCAGACACTGCCAGGTACACCTCAGAAACTACCAGGTGCA
>NW_024752891.1:0-14241 GCF_018991925.1 Homarus americanus | reverse complement strand
GGAAGATTATCGCCCGAATCCTCCTAAACAGACTTCTTCCTGAGGCGGAAAACTTCCTCCCACAATCTCAACAATCTCAATGTGGGTTTAGACCATCATGTAGTTCCACTGACCGGAGAAGAGCGTCGTGACTTGTACCTGGCCTTCATTGACCTTACTAAGACTTGGTCATTGGCATTGTGAGGCAACTCCATGATGGCATAAATGGCAGTGTCTTGCACAATAGCACCCCGTCTGAGTTCTTCCCCATCCAAACGGGGATAAAACAGGGATGTGTACTGGCACTAACTCTCTTTTACATTTGTTTGGCTGCCTTCCTTATTCGTGCCAGTGCCAATTTAACTGGCGGGGTGAACATCAAGTACCGGTTGAAGGGACTTTTCAACATAAGACGACTCCGGGCGGGAACAAGGATGTCGGCCGCTTTCATCACTGAACTTCAGTATGCAGACGACCTCACCCTCGTCGCTCACACTAAACGCGACCTACAGGAGATCCTGAACACCTAAGCAGATGTGCATTGTGTATGAACACTTCGGCCTTGAGATGAATGAACGTAAGACTCAGATTCTCTTTCACCTTGCCGCTTGCTCAACCACACCTCCACCATCCATCCAGCTTATCGGTACTACTCTCGCTAATGTTACCCACATCCAGTATCTTGGCTCCCACCTGTCCACCACAGCGGACATCGATGAAAAGATTCAACATCGCATCAGATGTGCATCTCAAGCGTTTGGTAGACTCCGTATTGGTGACTTCAGTTTTAGTTAGCTGAAATTATCTACATAGTTTCATGCGTATCGATCAGAGGTCCTCCCCACCCTGCTGTATGGCAAAAAAGACACGGATCGAGGCTACCATTATCGATGAATAACTACGTTGAACTGGCCACATTACCTGCATGGACGACAGTAGACTGCCAAAGCAGCTACTTTATGATCACCTAAAGAATGGTAAATGTAACGTTAGCGGACAACGGAAGAAGTATATGGTTAGTTTGAAGACAAACCTGTATTATCTCCTTAGTCTTTATATAAATGTGGGGTAGTAGATTAAGTTTATATTGTGGGGTTTCGTGATGTTGTCTCGCACTCAGGTTGGGTTGGAGAAAGGAAACTGTTAAAGGTGGTTTTCTTATATAAATATATTATATACAAAAAAAATCTGGTGCTGGGAAGATGCTGCTTGCAAGAGGAGTTGCTGCGTGGTAGAGGAGTTGCTGTGCAGGAACTTCGTTAGAGGAGGTGTTGCGTATTGCTGGGCTCCAGGTTGAAGTTGCCCTACACGGCGAGAATGGGAGCTTATATATACGTCCAGCGGACGTGGAACGGAAGTACGCGTCGCCGGTGTCCCCCCCCCCCTTTGTCTAGACGTCTAGACTTGGCGCGTGTCTAGACGGCGATGCTTGTCAGAGAAACTTGGTGGACTCTGGGCGGCTAGGCTAGTCAGAGGAACTTCGTCGTGGCAGTTGTAGGGGAGAGTATCCATTACAATACTCCCCCTCCCCTCCGAGCGCTGCAGGAGTCTTGTTGTCGGCAGGGTTGTATCCCACATGTGAGACATAGCGGGCGGGGGTGGATCAGTCGGCCGCTATGGGAGACGACTCCGTCTAGAGACACAGATATGTGGGAGAAACAGAGAAGGAGGGTTGTGGATCAGAGAAGGTTGTACTGGCAAGGAATGTGGTGCTTCTCTCGTAGCAGGTGCAAAGTCCTCAAGGGTGCCGGGTGGGGTATCTGGGTCATTAGGGCCGGATGCAGGACCCTCATCAGGAGCAGGGTCCACGTCAGGAGCAATAGGTACCTGAGGATGAAAAGAGGGTATGCAGAAATGTTGTGGGCGAGGTGCGAGGTGGTGCTCTAAGTGGCAATTGTGGGCAGACAGGTGAAGGAGGTGTGGGATGAATGTGTTTAGGGCGATGGGAAGGCTGGCGTAGGGCAGTAGCCCTGAATGCAGAAACTGCTTGTTATAGTGTTTGCAGTAGGTCGTGAGGGGCAGCAGGAGTGAAGTGGTCAAGGTCAGAAGTAGGGCGTGTGATGTGCTGCTTGATAGTGTCGGAGGTTATGGCGTCTACCGATCCCCGTCGATGTCGCTTCCTCGTGAAGTTGCAGGGAGCCTCACAGCATCTAACTTTAGCACCAAAACGTTGATGGGACCAGCAGAAGGTAGGTACACTGTGCTGGGGGCTGGCGGGGGGGGTCAGGGGCAGGACGGGGATGTTGGGGTCGGTAGGACACAGTGCGTGGGGCAGAAACAGGAAAAGCAGCAGGCATGGAGGAGCAGAGCTGCTCAAGAGTGTCCATTCTGCGGTGTAGAGACTGTAGCAGGACCCTCATGTCTTGCTTGTCTGGTGGAATGCTACTTCTCTGAGGAGCGTTGTGAATCGCCGTTTGTCCAATTAACCATTCCGTTCACACATATTTATATTTGGGTTTTAAGTAACGAAACCCAAACGGTAGTTCCTTTGTTTTATTATAAAAGGTTGTATATATAATTCCTGAGTGTATATCAACCGTAAGTCTCACTGTCTAGGAGTGAATGAGAAAGGGACGGCGTTTATGTATGATAAACGTTAGGTCACGTCCTTACGATATGAGTTGAGGTGAGCTACTGAAGCTTAGGGGCATCGCAGTGCGTGCTTACAGAAATGCTGAGCTATGGGTCTCGCCCTCTTGGGTGAGTTGCCCGCTCACGTGTCCATATCATGTCTCACTCATAGACAGTGGAAAGTTACAGGGGGTGAATCTGAATATAATATCAGATGTATTGACCCATTTATATAATACGTTCTGTTGATGAGACAGGGGCCTATTACATCGCTCGGTCACCTACCAGCCGAGCTCCGTGAGGCCTAAATAACTCACAGAGTACAGTACATCCTAGACAACCCTAACCATGTTATAAACAGATATGTAGACACTAAGCTGGGGAAATTACTGTAGGGGTATTCTCTACTACAGGGGACCTAGACTTTTGTGTCGTACGGGTTAGTATGTTATGAACAATGTTGAATTTGGAAGATACTGCCCGGTAATAACAGAACAGGAACATTATTACCAGAATTAACAGAATAGAGGGAATCGTAAGACTTGGTAGTGCAAATTCCCGTGACAGGTAAAATGGCAAGTTATTATTCAAATCAGCAAAATGTGTCTCGTTCAAGAAAGCTAACACTTTTAATTTCTCTGATACTATTTGAATATCCTTGATAGTGAAATTCATTATAGGAAGTGGAATTAAAGCAGACTTGAGTTTTCGATTTAACGCAAAATGCTGATGAGTAGGCAAGGTCCGTAATGTACTACAAGTGATTTCACAGTAATCAGGAGCCTTGTAATGCCCTTTCACAACTAGCTGCTTAACACCATTTTGGCATTTTAAAATTACAGTAGTGAGATTTGGAAAGAACAAATACTGCACATTGTGAAGGTGAGCGTGGAACACAGTCTTTAGACTAACTGGCCTATAACTGCATTGCGCTAACGCTGTGCGTACATTTGGTTGTATGACTGCCAATTCACATATTCCCTCTGCAGCAGGAATAAATGCAAACATGTAGGCTGGACATACGTGTAGGTGTAGATAAGACGACTTACACCGTGACAGTACCTCAGAATCCTCTATTGATAACAATGAATATTCTTCATCTACTAAGAAAAGTTCTTTAGGCCTATCTAGGGTATACAGTGTGTCGTTCACAAACCAGGGGAAGGGTTCTAAATGCCATGCATTAAACTCATGTTGCCCTCGCATAGGAATGTGGATCAGAATTGCATTGTGCGTGAGGGTTGACTCCAACAGTGGGTAATAATAGTGAACCTCATTGTCATTGAAAATAGGAGTTAAATGATACTGCAACTTGGCTATTTTTAAAGCTTCAAGAAGCGTCTGCACAGGCACAAGCTTCGCGTCCACACGTCCTATCCCGGCATCTACAATGCTGTCTATTAGTTCATTTTTAGAGGTTACAATTTTATGAACTGAAATTTCAGCAGCATGCAAATATTCTGTGAAGTAAAGGAGCCATTCTAACGTCGGGATTGCTTTCTGTAACCTAGTAACAATCCTCGAAACTTGGTTAGACTCCATTATGATTGCATTAACCTTTGATTCTAGAGCAGTAATCGCGTGAAAGGTTTGAGAAATAACACGATTCTGTTGAGATACAGCTTGAACGACAACGTCCATGAAACTATTGTCGAATTCATCGAAGCTGTTCTGAGACCATGAAGAATGTCCAATGCTGATTGTAGTTGGCCGTCGACGTTTTCCATCTGACGCGAAAGTACGAGTTAACTTCTACTCGCAGAACGTAGTTTCATACAATAGTCATTTGGGACATTTTGCTTCTGAACAGTCTGTAAGGATGTATCAATCACATTATCATCAACTGGAGGTAAGACATTTATCTGGGTCTTCTTCAGACGATCCGCGTGCACGACATCTGCGATCTGTGCATTAGGCTTCCATATTTTGAATTTGTTGCCTGCTTCTTTTGAGATTATGCGGAATGGACCAGAAAATTTCGCCGAAAGTTTGGAGTTCCTTTCAGGTTCCTGTAACATAACAGCGTCCCCAACGTTCAGTGCGATAGGTTTAGCATGTTTATGTTGTTTGATGATCATTTCGGCGCGTGACGCCGCTAGCTGTGATCGTACTTGGTTATGAATTTCTGTAAAGACATGAATTTGTTTTGCCGCAAAATCATCCGTATTATATACCGGGTATGGCGCCTCTGTAAGGATGTCGTAAGGCAGACGTTTATTTGTGCCATAGACAATATAGTAGGGTGTTTTGCCCGTAGAGCTATTAACTGACCCATTAATCGACGCTGCAACCTGCGGTAACCAATCCTCCCATGCGTATTGAAAACCACTAACAATTGGACGCAGTATTTCTAGGATTTTACGATTGGTTCTTTCAACAAGGCCATTAGCCTGTGGATGATAAGCTGTCACAAAAGTTTGTTTAATTCCATATTGTAAACATATATGCTCTATTAGCTCATTCTTGAACTCTGTTCCATTATCAGAGAGTAGAACTTTAGGCGTAGTATATGGACATATGAGATTCATCACTAATGCATAGGCTACTGCTTCGGCCGTTTTGCTTTTTAGTGGGACCAAGACCACGAACCTGGAAAAATGATCCACACACACTAAGACGTATCCTGATCCCTGATGACTCATTGGGAGTTGTAACACATCAACAGCGACTGTGTCAAACGGACGGTCTGGTGTAGGATATTGTAGAATCGGGGCAGGTGATCCTGTTGATCCTTTATGTTGAGCACATGCCAAACAATTAGCTATGTGTAATTCTATGTCTTTCTTCATAGTGTTCCAGAAATACTTCTTTCGTAAATCCGCTAAGCATTTATCACGACCTTGGTGACCTGCTTGTGGGACATCGTGGAACAATGTCATTACTGCTTTGCGCAACGTGTCAGGTACGACTATTTGAGACACATTACCCTCAGGAGATTTTCTCGTCCTATTGAGTATGTTATGTCGTAATTCAAACTGACTTAAGGGAAGAAATAACTTGGGGAGTTTAACATCCTCGCCCGATTCGAGAGCAAAAATAACAGCTGACCAATATGGGTCGCGTCGTTGCTCATCTTCCAGTTGCGAAAGAGTGAATGCTGATACAGGCATAACTGGTGCTATATTTCTTGACAGAGCGTCGGCGACAACATTCGCCCTCCCAGGTAAATACCTAAATTCGGGGTCAAACTCTTGAATTGTCAGATACCAGCGTGCTAATCTGCCTGATAAGTTTCTGCCATGGAACAGTTCGGTGACTGCCGCATGATCAGTAAAAACAGTTATCTTGTAGCCAAAGATAATGTCTTTGAACTTCTTAAGTGCCCACACAACGGCTAACGTTTCTAAATGCGTCACCGAATAACGTGTTTCAGCATCGATTAGTTTGCGACTTGCAAATGCTATCACTCTAAACTTCCCACGCGTGTCCTCTTGCATGAGCACTGCTCCGACTCCAATTCCGGAAGCGTCAGTACAGAGAGTGAAAGGTTGAGTGTAGTCTGGGAATGCTAGAACCGGGGCATTGGTTAGCGCTGTCTTCAATGCCGTAAAACTTTCCTCGTGTTCAGCATCCCATATGAACACTGCATCTTTTTTGAGCAACCTCGTTAGGGGCGATGCTAATGTTGCATAGTCCTTGATAAAGGAACGATAATAACCAGATAATCCGAGAAGGCTACGCACATGATCATTTGAGGTAGGACGCGGGAACTGAGATACAGCTTTGACTTTATCATTAACTGTGTGTATGCCCTCACCGTCGACTACATGACCAAGGAAATGGATTCTGGATTTTAAAAACTCGCACTTTGAGAGTTTTATTTTGAGTCCTGCTGTGGAAAGTTTGGCCAAAACTTCACGCAGTTTAATCAGATGGGAATCGACGTCCTTACTGACTACTATTAGATCATCCAAATAAGCGCAGACTGTGTTACCAATTAGTCCGGCAAACAGGGTGTTGATCATTCTTTGAAATGTTAGTGGGGCATTTCTGAGACCAAATGGCATTCGTAGAAACTCAAAGTGGCCTAGAGGCGTGCTAAATGCCGTGATTTCTCGTGATTTTTCATCGAGTGGTATTTGCCAATACCCACTAAGCAAATCTAAGTTGCTAAATACCGCATTATCCTTGCCTAAGGATTGCAATATGTCACTCAAGATAGGCATTGGGTACCTATCAGGGATTGTTTGATCATTTACGCGCCTGAAATCTATGACAGGGCGCCATCCACCATCCTTTTTCGGGACGAGGAATAATGGGCTATTAAAGGGGGATTTTGAGTGTCTAATGACATTCTCATCTAACATACCCTGTACCATATCTTGCACTACAGCGCGCTGGCTATGAGGTAGTCTATAAGCTGGTACGTAAATAGGGTTGGTTCCTTCCTTTAACGCTATATGATGGGATGTTAAATCTGTCTGACCTAGCGTTTCCCCTGGCAAGGCTACTATATTTCTGTAGTCGGCTAGCAGCTCTAAAAGGCGTGTCTTGCCCTGTGGATGATCGATCACCTTAACATGTGGTGCTATTTGATCTATCCTGGCCAGTCGAGTCTGTTGGCAATTCGCAACAATACCTCGAATTGGGAATTTATTTGGTTGCACTTCGACATTGTTGTGATATCTAGAAAATCACACAAATAACATCCTTTATTTAAGATTCGTGATATTGTGAAATTGCTGCCGCAATCCCGTAGACTTGTGTGTGTGTGTGTCTCACAGCAGACACAGCTGATTCCAAGGTCCGGTGACTGGGTCAATGTTCACAAAATCCTGAGTACAGCAAACCGCCGCTAATGGTCACACAACGTCATCCACAACACCATACCTCAGAATGCAGAGACCATCTCTCAGACCGGATGTGTCATCATCACTAGGGTGGGTGCTGGGTGCTGGTAACTGGGGGTTGTTCACGCCATACGAAAGAATTTTGTTGACAGGATGTTGATTGATGAGTAGTCACAACAACTGCAGTCACGTCCTGTCACACCCTGGGCAGTGAACGAATCATTTGCAGAAACTAATGTTCACTTCAGCTCACAGGATTGTTGCGTTGGTGAATTCCTCATTCTGGTAATGGAGAGTACTCTTCAACATTGCAGGTACTATCTTCCAACTCTTGCTGCTGTAATCACGCTGGGAAGGTGTGTGGTTGAGGTCGAGAGGTATCTCTGACGCATGATCCGCCTTCCTCTTAATAGGATTGGTAGACAACACTTTCGTCCTAGCGGTGAGCATAGGTTCAGAATGACTCATTGCTGTGTAGGAAACACCTTTAAACGTAACACTATTATTACGTGGATGAACATCTATCATGTTCTTTCGAAGAGTTGGTAGACCAAGTAACCCGTCAGCTGGCAAATTGAACTGCTGAACTATATAAAAGTCCGCGTAGAAGGGCGTACCACGTCTTGAGAATCTGAGTGGTAACGTCACCATTCCTTTGATGCTCAGCTGAGTACCTGAAACTCCTTCGAGCTCAGCGTTACTAGGCCTCCATTTGAATTTGCGGTGAGGGAATTTACGTTGTAACTCGTGATATGATGTCAAGGCCAATACATTAGCGCAAGCACCTGTGTCTATATCAAGAGCCAATCTGGTATTATCCACTCACACCGGCACTGACAACACTTCCACTTTTCTAAGCGCCGCTATTAATGAGGCCGCTATAGAAGTGCTGTGAGGAGGGGCGGGAATTACCCTATCTATCCCTCTCCTTGCTGTAGTGTGCGCTGGTCTTCCCCCGATGACTTGTCCTGGGGACGTTTCTGCTTGCGCCTATACGACACCTCCGTTTCACTTAGGTCCACTCCCCTAGCCTTTATTAGTATATCTCACTCATGTGAACTATGAGATGTCGATTTGTGAAGAGCGCACCATTTGCGCGCTGTCTGGGTAGGAGGAGGTGCTGCTTTGCTCCCTCTCTGTTTGACCTTGAGAATGGCTTTGCACCGGGTGTGGCCTTAAAATTAACACTATTACCTCGGAGCTGAAAACAATCTTCCATTACGTGGCCACGTTTATTACAATGTGCGCATCGTAACGATGTTTTCTGTTTATATGTTAGGCGGGGAGGAGCGATCGGAGCTAAGTGTGTCGCATAAGGAGTCTGGGAGTGAGGCATCTGTGACATCTGAAGTTGGCCCAGCTGTGACCTACCCCCAAAAATCCCAATTAGCGTTCGCTTGAACTTTTCATAGTCAGGGCTTTGTAAACCAAACGCATTTAAACGACTGCCTGCATAGGAACCCTGCGTTATATGGGAACGTACATATGCTTTCTTTTCTTCGTCAGTCTTTATGTGACTATTGCGCATGCTATCTTCACATGCACGAATAAAATGTGCGACCCTATAATCATCTTGTCCCGTGAAATTTCGAACATAATCGCCGCGCTGCATGATATTAATAACATTATCAGCTTTAGGTGTGGTAGTATTACTGGTGTGAGGGTTAGAAGATGCCATTTTAGTGTTATTAAGCAAGTTAGTATTCTTACTCTTAACAGAAGGCTGGGTTAATAATGTTGTTACCGATTTAGCAACAGACACACTATCACCTGTAACAGGGGTAACTGCTTTATACTTAGGTGAGGTACTATAGTGATTACCAGACCGTAGGGTACGACGGTTTAAGTCGTCAAATGATTCGTCTATAACTTTCTCACTACTTCCTACCGACTCATTTAACTGTGTTCCATACTCAAAATCTATGTCAGTCTGGGCTTGATCATTGATGAGTTGGTTATCAGCAAACAGTTGCGCTAGGCGTTCGATTTCATCTACATTAGACATAGGAAACTTAGAAATTATCTATTAGCCCCCTTGGGTCAATGAATACTTAACAGTAAGTAGATCACTTGCCTCTCATTTACAAGACAAATGAATATGATTTGTAGTTAATTATTAAACTATCAATAAGTAGACAGACACTTACAAACTACTGTAAATTATAGGATTTCAATACATTAATCTTACATTCGACACTTTATCATTGAAATAATCCTATCCGATGAACCTATCGGTGTGAAGATATCTCTCGAACGTGTTCATGTGTGTAGAATTATGTAATTTAAATACCTATTTATACAGGGTGTAACGTCTGTATAGAAAATGTGTGATCCTTCAAGAGTTCTGAGTGGAGTGTGGGCGGGGTGTGGGCGGGGCCTCTTCCTAGGATGCGTGCGCTGCTGCTGGTTTCCTTGGCAACGATATGACGCTTCTGCTTTGGTGAGAGACGAGTCCACTTGATTTAGGTGAGTTCCTCCTCCGGCGATCAGAAAACTATGATTGGTTATCACACTGGTCGTGCTGGTTCGCTGGCGAAAACTGCCGTGTGCCAATTCTTCACAGTCCACGTATATATGGAGATCTGTATGATGACACGGGAACTTCGTAATTCGCGCTGACGACACAACAATACTGCTCAGCTGCTAGTGAAATACCAAGTGAATTCCAGGTTACGAAACTGTTGTTCAACACTGCAACACTGTAATGTCTAGGGAATGCTGAGTGGAGTCTATCTCAACCGGCTCAATCTGGATATGTACCAACAGGCTGTAATATTTGTATATTACGAATTCTGCACGTATTTGTATGTGACAGAGATAAGGAGCGCTCACTACATATCGTCTCAATACGGGATATAGTTTTAAACACTCGGATTATGTAACGCATCCCACCGCTGCCACCTATATGAATCGGCTGCTTGTCCAATTAACCAGTCCGTTCACACATATTTATATTTGGGTTTTAAGTAACGAAACCCAAACGGTAGTTCCTTTGTTTTATTATAAAAGGTTGTATATATAATTCCTGAGTGTATATCAACCGTAAGTCTCACTGTCTAGGAGTGAATGAGAAAGGGACGGCGTTTATGTATGATAAACGTTTGGTCACGTCCTTTCGATATGAGTTGAAGTGAGCTACTGAAGCTTAGGGGCATCGCAGTGCGTGCTTACAGAAATGCTGAGCTATGGGTCTCGCCCTCTTGGGTAAGTTGCCCGCTCACGTGTCAATCTCATGTCTTACTCATAGACAGTGGAAAGTTACAGGGTGGTGAATCTGAATATAATATCAGATGTATTGACCCATTTATATAATACGTTCTGTTGATGAGACAGGGGCCTATTACATGACCCGGGGTATGACGGCCGGGCACCCCTTCAGGGACATGACCCAGGGTGTGAGGGGCGTTTACCCTTTCGGTGACATGACCCGGGGTGTGAGGGCCGGTCACCCCTCCAGCACCATGACCCAGGGTATGAGGGCCGGGCACCCCTTCAGTGACATGACCCGGAGTGTGAGGGCCGGGCACCCTTTCAGTGACATGACCCGGGGTGTGAAGGCCGGACACCCCTCCAGCACCATGACCCGGGGTATGAGGGCCTGGCACCCCTTTAGTGCTATGACCCGGGGTGTGAGGGCCGGGCACCACTTTAGGTACAAGACCAGGGTGTGAGGGCCGGGCAAACCTTAAGTGCCATGGCCAGGGGTGTGAGGGCCGGGCACCCATCCAGCACCATGACCCGGGGTGTGAGGGCGAGGCACCCCTTCAGTGCCATGACCCGGGGTGTGAGGGCTGGGCACTCCTTCAGTGCCATGACCCGGGGTGTGAGGGCTGGGCACTCCTTCAGTGACATGACCAAGGGTGTGAGGACCGGGCACCCGTTCAGTGCCATGAATCGGGGTGTGATGTCCGGGCACCCCTCCAGCACAATGGCCCGGGGTGTGAGGGCCGGGCACCCTTTCAGTGACATGACCCGGGGTGTGAGGGCCGGGCACCCCTCCAGCAACATGGCCTGGGGTGTGAGGGCCGGGCACCCCTTAAGTGCCATGAAACGGGGTGTGAGTGCCGGGCACCCATACATTGCTTTGAACCAGGGTGTGAGGGTGGGGCACCTCTTCACAAGACCCGGGGTGTCAGGGCTGGGCACCCCTCCAGCACCATGACCCGGAGTGTGAGTTCTTGGCACCCCATAAGTGACATGAACCGGGGTTTTAGGGCCGGGCACCCCTTCAGTGACATGAAACGGGGTGTGGGGGCAGTGCATCCCTACAGTGTTATGAACCGGGGTGTGAGGGCCGGGTACCCTTTCACATGACCCAGGGGTGTAAGGGCCAGGCACCGCCGCTTCCATGACCCAGGTGTGAGGGCCTGGCACCCCCACCAAGTGACTTCAGACAGGGGTTTAGGGCCGGGCACCCCTTCAGTGACATAAAACAGGGGTGTGGGGGCAGTGCATCCCTATAAGTGTTATGAACCAGGGTGTGAGGGCCAACACTCATATGACTTGGGTGTAGGGCCAGGCACCCCTTCAGCACCATCACTTTGGGGTGTGAGGCCAGGCACCTTCAGTGCCATGACTGGTGTGGCTGGTGTGGGGCCAGGGGTGTGAGCGGGCACCCTTTCAGTGACATGACCCGGGGTGTGAGGGCCGGGCACCCCTTCAGCACCA
Source organism: Homarus americanus (assembly GCF_018991925.1). Lineage (NCBI taxonomy): Eukaryota > Metazoa > Arthropoda > Malacostraca > Decapoda > Nephropidae > Homarus > Homarus americanus. The sequence continues at coordinate 2,233 of NW_024752891.1, read as the reverse complement.
TGACCCGGGGTGTCATGGCCGTGCACCCCTTCAGTGACATGTCCCGGGGTGTGAGGGCCGGGCACCCCTTTAATGACATGACTGGGGTGTGAAGGCCGGGCACCCCTCCAGCACCATGACCCGGGAAGTGAGGGCCAGTCACCCCTTCAGTGCCATGACCCGTGGTGTGAGGGCCGGGCACCCTTTCAGTGCCATGAAACGGGGTGTGAGGGCCGGGCACCCCTACAGTGATGCGAAACGGGGTGTGAGAGCCGGGTACCCCTTCACATGACCTGGGGTGTGAGGGTCGGGCACCCCTTCAGTGAAATGAATCGGGGTGTGAGGACTGCGCACCCCTTCAGCACCATGACCCAGGGTGTTAGGGCCGGGCTCGATTTCAGTGCCAAGAATCAGGGTGTGAGGGCCGGGCACCCCATCAGCACCATGACCCGGGGTGTGAGGGCCGGGAACCGCTTCAACTCCATGACCCGGGGTGTGAGGGCCGGGCACCGCACGATCCCATGACAAAGTGTCATGGCCGCGTGCCTCCAGTGACGCAATGGCCAGGGGTGCGTTGCTGTGACATGACCTGGGATGTGAAGGCCGGGCACCCCTCCAGCACCATGACCCGGGGTGTGAGGGCCAGGCACCCCTTCAGCACTATGACCCGGGGTGTGAGGGCCGGGCACCCCTTCAGTGCCATGACCCGGGGTGTGAGGTCAGGCACCTTCAGTGTCTCGAATCAGGGTGTGAGGGCCGGGCACCTTCAGTGATGACCCGGGGAGTGAGGGCCAGGCACCCCTTCAGTATCATGACCCGGAGTGTGAGAGCTGGGTACCCCTTCAGTGACATGACCCGGGGTGTGAGGGCCGGGCACCCTTTCAGTGACATGACCCGGGGTGTGAGGGCCGGGCACCCCTCCAGCACCCTGACCCGGGGTGTGAGGGCCGGGCACCCCTTCAGTGCCATGACCCTGGGGGTGAGGGCCGGGCACCCCTTCAGTGTCACGAATCGGGGTGTGAGGGCCGGGCACCCCTTCAGTGACATGAACCGGGGTGTCAGGGCCGGGCATCCCATCAGCACCATGACCCGGGGTGTGAGGGCCGGGCACCCAATTGGTCCATGACCCGGGGTGTCATGGCCGTGCACCCCTTCAGTGACATGACCCGGGGTGTGAGGGCCGGGCACCCGTTTAGTGACATGACCCGGGGTGTGAAGGCCCGGCACCCCTCCAGCACCATGACCCGGGGTGTAAAGGCCGGGCACCAATCCAGCACCGTGGCCAGGGGTGTGAGGGAAGGACACCCCTTCAGTGACATGACCCGGGGTGTGAGATCCGGGCACCCCTCCAGCACCATGGCCTGGGGTGTGAGGGCCGGGCACCCCTTCAGTGTCTTGACCCGGATGCATCAGGGCCTGACAACCCTCCAGCCCCATGGCCCGGAGTGTGAGGGCCGGGCACCCTTTCAGTGCCATGAATCGGGGTGTGAGGGCCGGGCAAAGCTTCAGTGCCATGGCCAGGGGTGTAAATGCCGGGCACCTCATCAGTGCCATGACCAGGGGTATGAGCCGGGCACCCCTTTAGTACTATGACGGGGTGTGAGGCCGGGCACCACTTTAGGTACATGACCAGGGGTGTGAGGGCGGACAAAGCTTCAGTGTCATGGCCAGGGTGTGAGGCCAGGCAAAGCTTCAGTGGGGAAAATGGCCAGGGGCGTGAATGCCGGGCACTTACTCATCAGTGTCTTGAGCAGATGTGTCAGGGGCCTGGCTCCAGCACCATGGCCCGGAGTGTGAGAGCTGGGCACCCCTTCAATGACATGACCCGGGGTGTGAGAGCCGGGCACCTTTTCAGTGACATGACCCGGGGTGTGAGGGCCGGGCACCCCTCCAGCACCATGACCCGGGGTGTGAGGGCCGGGCACCCCTTCAGTGTCATGACCCGGATGTGTCAGGGCCTGACACCCCTCCAGCACCATGGCCCGGAGTGTGAATGCCGGGCACCCCTCCAGCACCATGACCCGGCGTGTAAGGGCCGGGCACCCCTACAGTGCTGCGAACCGGGGTGTGAGGGCCGGGCACCCTTTCAGTGCCATGAATCGGGGTGTGAGGGCCGGGCACCCCTTCAGCCCCATGGCCCGGGGTGTGAGGGCCGGGCACCCCTTCAGTGACATGACCCGGGGTGTGACGGCCGGGCACCCCTTCAGTGACATTACCCGGGGTGTGAGGGCCGGGCACCCCATCAGCACCACGA
>NW_024752890.1:0-11550 GCF_018991925.1 Homarus americanus | reverse complement strand
ATATCGTATATATACTTGGAGTTTCCCATTGTGAAAAAAAACAGACCTGAAAATCAATAAATAAATTCATGGTATCGAAAGGTCTCGAGCAAAAATCCGAGATCAAGGATATCCCAGACCGAGACCGAGACTGACACCTGAATAAAAGACCTCTAGATCTCCATCACTATTACATACACATATATACAAATGCATAAACGTACATCTAGCATGAGCACACACCAGTTGCCAGGACCTGTTAATAAACAACACGTGGAGTGGTAATTGTTTCCTCTGATGCTGGAAATCTCATTTATCAGATTATCCCCTGCTGTATTTTGATCGAAACCGTCAACACAATTTATGCTTCAAACCTAGTGGTAGGTTCGTTCTGGCTGGCTTATTATAATCGAGCCAACTCATTTCGCAAAACTTCAACAATTTCTCTGCGGCTCGCTGACGTGGAACACATTTTCTCCTGCTTTTATGTCATTCATGTTTATATACGCATGTAACTGTCCCCTCACTAGTTATTTTGTTTATACACACGCACCAACCAACATACCTTTTCATTAATACGTTAAATAAAATATATATATTCACATTTCTCCCTATGACATCCTATTTATTTTTCAATCAGTGCTAATTACTAGGAATAATTACACATTTTAATAACTAAATGTTGGAATATCAAATTATGAAATCGTAGAATAATATCGAAGGATTTTGGTAAGGGAATTTTCTGTCACAGCGCCACGGTCACATTGGACGTACGTGTGTAGTCAACCAATTTCATCCCGACTAGATAATTTACTAAACGGTATTTACTAAAGCGAATTGTAAATCGTATATATTATTTATTATTTTGGTGCATCTTTTACTTTTTAGCCTTTTGTATTTTTATTGATTTGGTTATTCCTCCATTCTATCTCCCAATTATTACCTAGTTCTTATTATTCTTCCCTTCTTCAACGTTTCTCTTAAGTATTTCATCATTTTCTTCTTCCACACTCTTTAATCAACTTTCATCTCCTTCTTCTTCTCCTCCTTCTTCTTCTTCTTCTTCTCCTCCTCCTCCTCCTTCTCCTATTTCTTCTTCTTCGTCTTCTTCTTCTTCTTCTCTTTAGTTATATATATTATCTCATTCTAATTTTTCTCTTTTGTGTCACTTTCCACGATCTTCATATTTCTTTCTCTTTCGATATATTTCACCTCAAATTTTAATACTTCATTCTCACATTGTCATTCACCTCCTCATTCTTCCTTCTCATTCTTTCTCACCCAAATCCTAAGACCACGTTAGTGTCCCATCTCTTCTCTTCCTCATTTATCTTTTATTTACTCTTACTCATTCTTAAAACTTCTCTCTCCTCCTTGGGTTTTCTCTCCCTCTTACCAACTTCTCAAGAGGGGGAAATAACAGGAGAATTGGACGTCTTTTTTTTATTACGTTAATATAAACAGACCAGTTTCTGAAAGAGCCGTGATAGAGGTTTAAAGATGGCCTGGCTGGGAAAAGTTGAGTTTATATGCCTGTGTGGGTATTATACAGGTCTTCACACACACGCAAAAATACACACAAAGAAACACACACACACACACACAACCACAGAGAGGGAGAAAGAGAGAGAGAGAGAGAGAGAGAAAGAGAGAGAGAGAGAGAGATCAAAGGCATAGGTACTGTGTTTACTTGTATAATATTGCATCCTACCAGACAATATTAAATAAAGTTCACTTCAATTTGCTCCCCCACTGACCTGACTCCCTCTGTGTGAATCTCTCTCTCTCTCTCTCTCTCTCTCTCTCTCTCTCTCTCAATCTCTGGTTCTCTCTGTCTGTCTCTTTCTCTTAATATATGAAAAATTATATAAATACACTACACAACCCAAAGGAAATACATTAATTATTACTCAGCCAGGTAAAGGTGATGGTAGTAAATACAATGCATCTCACTATACCTAAGCTATGAGTCTCCTCAATGATACATCAACATACAAACTCTTAGAAGCTGACACCTCATTACATATTTTAGAATTAGATATTAGAGTATAAAAGTTAAATATGTTATTATGGAACATCAAAGATCAGATTTAGGACGACGTGTGTAATGAGTTGTGTCCAGCTGGCATTAAAACAGTGGCTATGTTTAATGAATTTCTAAGGTTAGCGAGGTTGGTTATCCTATTAGGTTTATTATTTCATCTATAGACACTAGTGAAAGCAGCCTAATGTAGTGGTAGGCTTAGGTTTGGTTAGGTTGGTTTCTGTCGCCAATATTTGTAACCCCCACAAAGTGTTGCTGTTTCGTAAAGTATCATTACTAAAGGTACTTACTACATAGGTTTATATAGTCATTATTTATTCCTCTCACACCTAATAAGTATTTTTAATTTACAACAAACACATCCTTGAAATCCTGCCAATATATAATGTGGTATAAGTGGTGACTTTATCCTTAACCTTTACGGAAAAATATACTTAATTTGATTGTTTTTGTTTTTCCAGGTAGGTGAAAGTTAACAGCTCCTTGAGGGACCGTAACACACCACAACACATCTCACTACAGGTATGTCCAAGTCAGTTTTATTTATCAGTTATCATTGTTTTTGTACTTGCTCGGGAGTCTTGCGTCTCCACTAATTGAGTACAGTCGCCGTTACCTCCCGTGTTGTATAAGGTCACTCGGGAAAATTTCTGAATCCAGTGATTTTCTAGACCTGTGACTTGCGTATGTCATTAATTCAATCAACTTCCGGAACTTTGAATTCCTTTACGCCATTATTACCAGACCATTTAAGTCATTTACCATTCCAGCATCATGCATCCACTTAAAACTGATACTGTAATATCGTCCAGTGTTTCTTGTCATTACCAAAGTTCAGGACCAGATTGAAGCTGAATCCAATCATATCTTGATCATCTTTCCTGGAACGAGGAGGACGTGTCTTAGTTATCGGGTTCTTCCTTTAATACATCCCTCCAGTTTGTTATGGTCTTCCTCTCGCATACGTTGGTAGTTATTTGAGGGAAACACAATATTACTTACTTGATTGTCTTATTTTGGTTTTCAAATAATATATATCGTGGGGTGGGGTGTTGTGGAGTAGGGTGGGGTGTTGTGGAGTAGGTTGGAGTGGGGTGGAGTGGAGTGGGGTTGGGGTGAGTGGGTTGGGGTGAGGTCAGTAGTATTTTTAGTCTCGTCTTCCATTCGTCCTTTCTGATTGGCCAATAGCAGGATATATCTTAAACTTTTTCACAAACTTCTTCAAATATGGCATTGTTGAATTCCATGCCATTATCTGGAAGTAACACCTGTGGTGTAATAAAAGGGCAAATAACATTCTCCATAAATACATGTACAACTGATTTTGCTGTTTTATCCTTAAGTGGTGCTAGACTACCGAAACAAGGAAAATGATCAACAGCAACAAAACAAATACTGATATCCGTTTTCTGCTAATAGAAGTTTCAATTAATCAATTGCAACTGTGTCCCAAGTGTGCTGAAGAATAGGACATGGTCATATGGGAGCAGTAGGACCAACATACCCTGATGTTTCGCACACGAAACTCAAGAATCAGCATGAGAATTAATGCTCCGTCTCATTGTGGGCCAAAATTAAGTAAGTGTAAATTGTCTCAGAGAACATTTCTAACCCGGATGAAATGCATAAGGTTTATTATGTGGTGTAATGGTCATCATGTTCACCTCACAAGAGTGAACCAGGGATTCGATCCTCGGGCAGCGTAATGATGTTGAATTGACTTTATGTAAATTTACACCAAAAAATGAATTTCTAGTGTTCTAAAATATATTTTTACTATGGGACAGAAATGGTGGAACTTAATTAGTTGTATTATCCCTCTGCAACGAAAGAGCATAAATTGATCAGCTGGAAACCAATGCTTAGTTAAATTCTAAAAAGGTAAATTAATCATTGATTGTAAGATTATATAAAGTAAGGTTGTGAGTAGTTGGATGAGTGGAGAACATTTGGAAATATGTATTGAGATTTAAAATGTTGTAACTCCATGTGTATTGAGTAAAATCAGCTTATATCTTGGTAGAACTTTGTATGTTATTGTAATACATATGTAATTTTTTCTCAATAAATATGTAACATTAACTTTTTAAATGTTGATTTTTAGATAGCTTAATGATTATAGCTTATTTTGATATAAATGACTACCTATAAATAATTAAGACAACCTTATAAAGAGCGAGGTACCGAAGGAAAGTTTTATGAAATTTTGGAGTGTTGTTAGGGAGTGGACAGACATGTGAAAGTCCGGTGATCGTATAATGACCACAGTCATACATATTAGTTAATGTAAAGTCAAATGATTTATATTACGCTCAATAGCCCATAAAACATGGAGCTATAATTTACTTCTTGAGTCACCCTACTGAGACGTCCGTTTTCTCACTGCTTCAGTAATACTGAGATGCCCATTGCTGCCATGGTTTCAAACACTCTTAGTATCTTTTGTTAATGTTAATAGATTTAAATTTACGAATGAATGTGTGTGTTGCATTAAGTTAAACATGTCAGCTTTCAAATGAAACATTCGAGGTCCGTTGTGAGTGATGTTGAAAGCCTCAACTGTATTTACTTTTAATAAAATTGTCAAGTATGTCCTTGAATTAGAGTTTGCAGTAGAGGCGATAATCGTATTCCCTGTTCTGAGGGACGAACGAAGCTTCCATTTTCCACTGAAGTCGGATTGTTTTAATTCCCAATTATCAGAGAATCTGATGACTGTATTGAAATTGTTTTCAGTTTTGTATTTTAGAAAGTTATCTATCATTTGAAAGAAACATGTCGACTCCTTATCGCCCTAAAAATCTAATGGTGAGAGAAGATACCTCCCTTATCCTTTTTTTTTATGACACTGCATGAAATAGTATTGCCAGCCAGTGTGCTTGACATCAATTTACTGATTGCAATGCAAGCTCGAATACTGATTAATTTGTAAGCAATAGCCTAAGAAATCAATCTGACCCGTGATATTGATTGTCATGGTCCATTGTATACCGCAACTGAGTTAAATTAATATGTGCGTAAATGCGTTGTATATAACTGAGCGCATGGGGTGAGCAATCACTTCTCCTTCACCGACTCTCAGGTATGTGCATAGTCCTCACACCCACTACATTAAGTGAAATTAACTCAGCTGAACTTTGTTGAATATATCAGTGTTTATGTTCTAACGTAATTGAAAGTTTTATGTGCCAAGTGATAAAAGTAACGGAACTAGAAGCCTGATGTGTGAATGAACCATGCGTTCCTTTGCTAGACGTGCGTTGATATTTTGGATTTGAGACTTCTCTTGATTCACTCCTTCACCGAATCTCAGGCACTGTGTGTTGTGGACACTACCGAGTATCGGTAGCTGCCTGCAGGTGAGATGTGCGGGGCAGGATATCTTTAATACAAAGAGATTAAGATAGCGATGGAGTGACGAGCTCTGGGAACCAACCAAGGGAGAGTGGGCTCTCTAGCGCCGCTGCGCCGGTGGAGTTTAGCAAGGCTACAGCTGAGCCGCATGGATTTGAACACCAGTGGTGTGCGCCTGGTGTATTCAACTTGATTGTGTGGGCTAAATAATGTTCTTGAACATTATTTTGGATAATTATCGGGAATATAATTGTCTTAGGTTGAGTATTGCAACCATAAAATATTGCTATTACCAGTATTAAAATTTTTTACTGTATGCTACTGTAGTGGATTCCTCCCCTATAAACGCTTGTCGCTGAGTAGCCGACCCCGCGAATTCCCCAGTGTATGCCTCGTGGTCTAGGTCAGCAACCAGCGCCGCCATACATCACGGAGGTCAACTATTAAGCCACGCCTACCTCCGCTATATAAGACCTGACCTCGTGGTGACAGAAACAAATAAACATAAAACTCTTTACCTATTATGTAAACCAAAGAAATAAATCGGGCGAGAAAAATGACGGAGTAGCTATAGCGGTTAAAAGAAACTTAAAATTTAAACTAATTGATGACTTCCAGGATGAATTTCTAGCAATAAAATAAATACAACTCAAGGAGACGTAATTATTGCTACTACTTATCTGCCACCGAGACGACCCTACTTACCTATAGAAGACCTATTAAAATTGGCTAACAATAGTCATCCGATGTACATCTTAGGAGACTTTAACGCCAGACACAGGATTTTTGACAATACAAATAATAACGTCGTGGGAAATGCCCTTAATCAATTAATAAACCTAGGGAAAATCAATCATCTAGGTCCTAACTTTCCAACCTGGAGAAATCACAATACACAATCGACACCAGACAAAATTCTTACCAACAACAAAGCCTTTTTCAATTACCATATAAAACAAGAACCTCTCACAGGCATTGACCATCTGCCAATTATACTACCAAGATACCTACAAGGGAAAACAACAGAAGATATAGACTCAGAAATGGACAGACTGTACTCAGCAATAAAAACATCTATAACCAAACACACTCCTACTTCACACTTTAGAACATTACCCAACAACAGACTATCAGAAGAAGTTAAATTAATCCAGACCTATTACAATGAAATAAACAGGTATATGGAAAGACACGGCAGTAACAGATGGCTATATACGACACAGATAGCAATACAGATAAAATTAAGAGACGCATGTAAGGAAGCAAACAATAAAAAATGGAATGATATTATAATGGCGGCTGACATGACTGTGTTGATTAACAAAACATTTTGGACTTCCATAAACAAGAAGATGGGGCACAACAAGCAAAAAACACCATACATTAAAGACCAAAATGGAACAAAATTGTACGAGGAAAATGAACAAGAGTCAGCATTCAAAAGGGAATGGGTAAAAGTTTTTAAAATATCAGATGAGGAAAATGAAGATTTTGATAGTGAACACGAAGAAAGGATAGAAGAAGAAATGGGAAGACAAATACATAGAATCACCCCAAGGCAATATATAGACTATAACTTAATACCTAATAATCAAATAATAACCATGGGAGAAATGATGCACTGTCTGAGGAAATTTAAGGAAAAAGCCCCTGGGCTCACAGGTATTACACGAAATATGATCATGAATCTACCTGGAAAACATTTTAAATACACTATTAAAACATTTATAACGCAGCTTAATAACTGGTTACTTTCAGACAAACTAAAATATGCTAAAATGATATTTATTCCTAAAGAGGTAAGGACAATAAGGAAATATTAAACTACAGGCCAATATCTTTATTAGAAATTACCGGGAAACTATTGAAAAAAAAATTAAATTCAAGACTTATAATCTTTTTAACACAACATGGGAAAACTAACAATAGACAACATGGATTTATGCCCAATAGAAATACCCTAACTGCAATAGCTACAATAACGGAAATAATTGCAATAGAAAAAAGCAAGGGTAACCAGATCAATATAATTTTAAGGGACGTTTCTAAGGCTTTTGATAAAGTTTGGCATTTAGGCTTAAAATATAAAATATTAAAATTGGGACTTAACGAATACTTGCTAAGAATATTGTGTAACTATTTAGATGATAGGAGAGCACAAATTCAAATTGAAACTTTTTAGAACTATATAATCTTTGAGAGTGGAGTACCAAGGAGGATGCCTTTCTCCAACACTTTATACAATTTATACCTCAGACACACCTCAACCTACCCCCTTTAGCGAATATGTAATGTTTGCTGATGATATTACTCAAATAGTATCATACCCAGGAAAATCAACCCAATTTATGGCACTCTACACGGTAAGAGCGATAAAAAATATAAATGATTGAGAAAAAATGGAAAATCAGGACAAATAAGAACAAATTCAAGATAAAACCAATAGCCAAGATCAAAACAAGTCCAGTAATAGTCGACCAGGAACTCTACCCATACGACACTGAAGGTAGGATGCTTGGACTAAAACTAACAAAAAGAGGATATATAACATACTTAAAAGATAAAGAACGACAGGCAAGAATAAGGTTATCAAAAATAAAACGTTTTAAGAACCTTAGCATTAATAACAAAAGAAAGATTTATATTGCCCTTGTCAAATCAATTATGGACTACTCACCCATCCCATTGAACACCCTTAGTAAAACGAGCATTAAAAGGTTACAAACAGTACAAAATATAGCCCTCAGATTTATATATAACATAAAATATACAGACCACATCAATAATGAACAGGTACACAAGAGAGCAAACCTCTTAGCAATCAATGTAGAAATACACAACAAAGCTGCAAATATTTGGAACAAAGTGACTGAACTCAACACAGAAACATATCAAAATTGGATAAATAATATAGACAACGAAGAATTCCAAGAACACAGTTGGTTTAAATCAGCCAGGAAGAAAGTAATTGAACCATCTCCTGCCCCAATATACATATAAAACATTAATAGAGAGAATAAAAGATGAGAGTGACCTACCAGCTCCACAAGAACCTGGCAGGCCTCTCCATACAGTGTACCTTTAGACTAACATAACTATTATTTAACATTTAACATTTAACATTTAACATTAAACCAACATCTTAGTAAGAGAAAAAAAAAAAAAGGTCAGGACTACCTCCCAGCTACACAAGGACCCAAGTGGGCTCACTAACTCAAAAAAAAAAAAAAAAAAAAAAAAAAAAAAAAAAAAAAAAAAAAATATATATATATATATATATATATATATATATATATATATATATATATATATATATATATATATATATATATATATATATATATATATATATATATATATATATATATATATATATATATATATATATTAATAATACTAATAATAATAATGTGATTACCCTCTCAGTTATATCAGCCAGGAAGAAGTAATTGAACCACCTCCTGCCTCAATATACACATTTCTACATAAAACATTACTAGAGGAATAAAGATGAGAGTGACCAACCAGCTCCACTAAGAACCTGGCAGGCCTCTCCATACAGTGTACCCTTAGACTAACACAACTAACACTTAACTAACACCTCAAAAAAAAAAAAGAATGTGACTACCCTCCCAGTTACACAAGAATCAAGTGGGCTCATACTTACTCCAACAATAACAAAATAATAATAATAAGCAGCATTATATAAATAAACCAATATTAATAATAAAGGTCTGACGACCCAAGGAGCAGAACAAAGACAAAACACCAATAAGAAAGATGAAGCGATCTTGCTGAGCCCGCATTCTTTTCTACTCCTACTGTATTTCAGTTTCACCCACTTTTTTCTTCAATTCCTAATAATCTTCTTTTCACCTCAACAATGACTTCGTATCGCATCGACCTATCTCTTCTTCTAGCTACAGCCACAGCAAGCAACACCTCCTCCTCCAATCCTGCCTGGCGGCCCTCGCTCCCGCCGGCGAGCATGGCGATCCACAAGCTGGTCCCCCTCTGAGCACCCTCACCAACCAGCTCTCTCTACATCACGCTTGTAACCACGCTGCCACTTCCCAGCACCAAGCTGCACTGTACATCCAATACAATATGTATACAGGGAGCACATTGTGAGTTTCCTTTCTCCATCCCATCCTGAGTGTGAACCAACATCTCGTACCCCACACTACTCCTCCTTTGCTGTCACTCGGAATCGAGAATGACGATCATCCAACTATGAGACCATGATATGAGTTATCAAGGATGTCATCTTCGTTGGTGAGTTCTGAGGTAACTAAAGAGGCCGATACGGGTCCGGCAGTGTCGTCCACAGATGTTGTACGTGTGGATGGCTCCATCTAGTGTGGGAGGGGCGGCGGCAGCGTCTTTCCGGCGTTGGCGCTTGTCTGCCTCGGTTTGCAGTCGGGCTCTTCCAAGCGTTGCGGCGTGGAGTAATCGTTTCCCAGGTAAGGGGGTCGATTTGGTACTTTTTCAGGTTTATTTTAAGACTATCCTTATACCTTTTCAATTGCCAGCCAGCGTTATGTTTACTATTCGTTAGGTGACTGTAAAGTAGCTGCTTTGGCAGTCTACTGTCGTCCTTGTGGGTAATATGGCCAGTCCAACGTTTTTGTTCATGGATAATGGTAGCCTCGATGCTCCTACAGTTGGTGTCAATTGATGTTCTTTGTTACCCAGACCAGAGGACGCAAAAACTAAAGGCGAAACTATATTCATCCAGATCGCACGGTAATGCAGAGGGAACAGCACAAGAAGATCTTGGAGTCCTTGAAGCAGAAGAGGGAGGAGTCCATGAGGAACAGGGACGGACGTACAGTACCTATCCTTCTTCGTTCTGGTACCGGCGCTGGTCTTCCCCGACATTTTGTGATGATAACGACGCGCTAAAATATTGGTGTTACCCAAAGTGGATCCAAAACGAAGTGAAGAACTTCAGTGCCATTCAGGTTAGAGAGTCAGACCGATGGATGTCCTTTTTCTTTATTCTGGTACCATCACGTTGGTCATATCGAGTTCACGATATGATCTTTCACAATATGAAATTGTTACCTGAATTGTTAGGAACTCGTTGTTGCATTGGTGCTACAGGCGTTGGTGTCCTAGCTAGTGGACTACGAGCTGACTTGAGAGCAATTTTATTTGCGTACTCTATGATCAAATCAATTGGTGCATATTCATTATCCTGTGCACGACAATATGTAGGGTCTCGAACTGTCACAAGAAAACTAACTAGTTCAGTCAGTTTCGAAACATTCTTCTTAGACATTTTGTCATCATCATCTAACCACAGCAATCCACCAAAATTAGCAAGATCCTCATAAACATCACCAGCAATGGCAACACTCTTCAACCGAGTTTCTGCGCAAACCGCACTTGTCATACGATCTACCCACCTAAACAACCAATGTAAATGTCCTTGCTGTGTTCCAAACTCAAAAATACCAATTAGAGCCTTTTTTAAATTTCCATACTTTTGGTCAGCAAAACCACTAGCGGCAAAATGTTCACTTGCAATATTACCTTGTTTGATATGAGAGCGAACAAATGCTCTCTTCTCATTGTCTCCTTTGATCTTAACATTTTTCATGGTATCCTCACATGCTCTTATAAATGTAGTATCTGAATAGCTATTATAATGCTCTTCCAATTTGGCAATGCCCTAAGATGATGACTTAGAAAAACCGTCCATTAATACTTAAATAAACAACATCAAAAATTATATCATAAAAATACTCTTGCTTCTCATTTCCAGTAAATAACTTTACTAGTAAAATGAGCAAAATATCAATAAATGAATAAGAGAAAATTAATACTGGACTGTAATTACTTCAGTATTTATATATTTATATAAAAGATAAGTAAGACACTTATAAAAAGAATATAACCTACATGATGACTAATGTGTGATGGTATGCTGTAGAAAATATTACTGTGGGTATAAATATATATAATGTATACCTAAAAATACCCCTAAATGTAGTCTTGAGTTGACTCAGAAAACGGGAGCCGTCATATCTGATTCCAAGGTCTCGGTCAGTGCGTCAATGTCCTCCTGTTGAGAGCAGACCAGACGATTTCTCCATTGCTTAGCAACTAGCTTTAAAATGGCGACGGTTGAGTTCACTTCAACGACGGACAGTCCACTAACGACTGGA
>NW_024752889.1:0-36437 GCF_018991925.1 Homarus americanus | reverse complement strand
GTGAAACACTGTTGGTCGTGACCTATAGTGCCAGGGTGAAACACGGGAGGTCCAGATCTATAGTGCCAGGGTAAAAAACTGAAGGTCCTGACCAATAGTGCCAGAGTGAAACACTGGAGATCCTGACCTATAGTGACAGGGTGAAACACGGGAGGTCCTGACCTATAGTGCCAAGGTGACAAGCTGTAGGTCCTGACCTATAGTGCCATGGTGAAACACTGGAGGTTGTGACCTCTAGTGCCAGGGTGAAACACTGGAGGTTGTGACCTATAGTGCCAGGGTGAAACACTGGACGTCCTGACTTATAGTGCCAGGGTGAAACACTGGAGGTCCTGACCTATGGTGCCGGTGTGAAGCATTGGAGATCCTGACCTATACGTGCCAGGACGAATCACTGGTGGTCGTGAACTATAGTGCCTGGGTAAAACATGGGAGGTCCTGACCTAGAGTGCCAGGGTGAAACACCGGAGGTCCTGTCCTATTGTACCAGGGTGAAACACTGGAGGTCCTGACCTCTAGTACTAGGGTGAAACACTGGAGGTCCTGACCTATAGTGCCAGAGTGAAACACCGGTGGTCCTGAAATATAGTGCCAGAGTGAAACACGGGAGGTCCTGACCTATAGTCTCAGAGTGAAACACGGGAGGTCCTGACCTCTAGTATCAGGGTGAAACACTGCAGGTCCTGACATAGAGTGCTAGGGTGAAACACGCTAGGTCATGAACCTATAGTGCCAGGGTGAAACACTGGAGGTCCTCACCTATAGTGCCAGAGTGAAACACTGGAGGTCCTGACCTATAGTGCCATGATGAAACACTGGAGTTCCTCACCTATATTGCCAGGGTAAAACATGGGAGGTCCTGACCTATAGTCCCAGGGTGAAACAAGGGAGGCCCTGACCTATAGTGCCAGGGTGAAACACTGGAGGTCATGACCTATAGTGCCAGGGTGAAACACTGGAGGTCCTGACCTATAGTTCCAGGGTGAAACATTGGAGGTCCTGACCTATAGTGCCAGGGTGAAACACTGGAGGTCCTAAACTATAGTGCCAGGGTGAAACACTGGAGTTCCTGACCTATGGTGCCGGTGTGAAACATTGAAGGTCCTGACCTATAGTGCCAGGGTGAAACACTGGTGGTCGTCACCTATAGTGCCAGAGTGGAACACTGGACGTCGTGACCTATAATGCCAGGGTGAAACACTGGAATTCCTCACCTATATTGCCAGGGTAAAACACGGGAGGTCCTCACCTATAGTCCCAGGGTGAAACAAGGGAGGTCGTGACTTATAGTGCTAGGGTGAATCACTGTAGGTCCTGACCTATAGTGCCAGGGTGAAGCACTGGAGGTCCTGACCTATAGTTCCAGAGTGAAACATTGGAGGTCCTGACCTATAGTGCCAGGGTGAAACACTGGAGGTCCTGACCTATAGTGCCAGGGTGAAACACTGAAGGTCCTGACCTATAGTGCCAGGGTAAAACACTTGAGGTCGTGACCTATAGTGACAGAGTGGAACACTGGACGTCGTGACCTATAATGCCAGGGTGAAACGCGAGAGGTCCTGACGTATAGTGCCAGGATGAAACACTGGAGTTCCTCACCTATAGTGCCAGAGTGAAACACTGGAGGTCCTGACCTATAGTGCCAGGATGAAACACTGGAGTTCCTCACATATATTGCCAGGGTAAAACATGGGAGGTCTTGACCTATAGTCCCAGGGTGAAACAAGGGAGGTCCTGACCTATAGTGCCAGGGTGAAACACTGGAGGTCCTGCCCTATAGTGCCAGGGTGAAACACTGGAGTTCCTGACCTGTGGTGCCGATGTGAAACACTGGAGGTCCTGACCTCTAGTGCCAGGGTGAAACACTGGAGGACCTGACTTCTAGTGCCAGAGTGAAACATGGGAGGTACTGACCTCTAGTGCCAGGGTGAAACACTGGAGGTCCTGACCTTTAGTGCCAGGGTGAAACACTGGAGGTTGTGACCTATAGTGCCAGGGTGAAACACTGGAGGTCCTAAACTCTAGTGCCAGAGTGAAACACGGGAGGTCCTGACCTATGGTGCCAGTGTGAAACACTGGAGGTCCTGACCTGTAGTGCCAGCGTGAAACACCGGAGGTCCTGACCAATAGTGCCAGGATGAAACACTGCAGGTCCTGACCTATAGTACCAGGGTGAAACACTGAAGGTCCTGACTTCTAGTACCAGGGTGTAACACTGGAGGTCCTGACCTATGGTGCCAGTGTGAAACACTGGAGGTCCTGACCTATAGTACCAGGGTGAAACACAGTAGGTCCTGACCTCTAGTACCAGGGTGAAACACTGGAGGTCCTGTCCTATAGTGCCAGAGTGAAACACCGGAGGTCCTGACATATGGTGCCAGAGTGAAACACGGGAGGTCCTGACCTATAGTGCCAGAGTGAAACACGGGAGGTCCTGACCTGTAGTACCAGGGTGAAAAACTGGAGGTCCTGACCTATAGTGCCAGGGTAAAACACGGGAGGTCGTGACCTATAGTGCCAGAGTGGAACACTGGACGTCGTGACCTATAATGCCAGGGTGAAACGCGAGAGGTCCTGACGTATAGTGCCAGGATGAAACACTGGAGTTCCTCACCTATAGTGCCAGAGTGAAACACTGGAGGTCCTGACCTATAGTGCCAGGATGAAACACTGGAGTTCCTCACTTATATTGCCATGGTAAAACACGAGAGGTCCTCACCTATAGTCCCAGGGTGAAACAAGGGAGGTCGTGACCTATAGTGCTAGGGTGAAACACTGTAGGTCCTGACCTATAGTGCCAGGGTGAAGCACTGGAGGTCCTGACCTATAGTTCCAGAGTGAAACATTGGAGGTCCTGACCTATAGTGCCAGGATGAAACACTGGTGGTCCTGACCTATAGCGCCAGGGTGAAACACTAGAGTTCCTGACCTATGGTGCCAGTGTGAAACATTGGAGGTCCTGACCTATAGTGCCAGGGTGAAACACTAGTGGTCGTGACCTATAGTGCCAGGGTAAAACACGGGAGGTCCTGACCTATAGTGCAGGGGAGAAACACTGGAGGTCCAGACCTATGGTGCCAGTGTGAAACACTGGAGGTCCTGACCTGTAGTGCCAGGGTGAAACACCGGAGGTCCTGACCTCTATTGCCAGGGTTGAAACACTGGAGGTCCTGACTTCTAGTGCCAGAGTGAAACATGGGAGGTCCTGACCTCTAGTACCAGGGTGAAACACTGGAGGTCCTGACCTCTAGTGCCAGTGTGAAACACTGGAGGTTGTCACCTATAGAGCCAGGGTGAAACACTGGAGGTCCTAAACTCTAGTGCCAGAGTGAAACATGGGAGGTCTTGACCTATGGTGCCAGTGTGAAACACTGGAGGTCCTGACCTGTAGTGCCAGGGTGAAAAACCGGAGGTCCTGACCAATAGTGCCAGGATGAAACACTGCAGATCCTGACCTATAGTACCAGGGTGAAACACTGGAGGTCCTGACTTCTAGTACCAGGGTGAAACACTGGAGGTCCTGACTTCTAGTACCAGGGTGAAACACTGGAGGTCCTGACCTGTAGTGCCAGGGTGAAACACCGGAGGTCCTGTCATATGGTGCCAGAGTGAAACACGGGAGGTCCTGACCTATAGTGCCAGGGTAAAACACGGGAGGTCGTGACCTATAGTGTCAGAGTGGAACACAGGACGTCGTGACCTATAATGCCAGGGTGAAACGAGAGAGGTCCTGCCCTTTAGTGCCAGGATGAAACACTGGAGTTCCTCACCTATAGTGCCAGAGTGAAACACTGGAGGTCCTGACCTATAGTGCCAGGATAAAACACTGGAGTTCCTCACCTATATTGCCAGGGTAAAACATGGGAGGTCCTGACCTATAGTCCCAGGGTGAAACAAGGGAGGTCCTGACCTATAGTGCCAGGGTGAAACACTGGAGGTCCTGACCTATAGTGTCAGGGTGAAACACGGGAGGTCCTGAACTATAGTGCCAGGGTGAAACACTGGAGTTCCTGACCTATGGTGCCGGTGTGAAACATTGGAGGTCCTGACCTATAGTGCCAGGGTGAAACACTGGTGGTCGTGACCTATAGTGCCAGAGTGGAACACTGGACGTCGTGACGTATAATGCCAGGGTGAAACGCGAGAGGTCCTGACGTATAGTGCCAGGATGAAACACTGGAGTTCCTCACCTATAGTGCCAGAGTGAAACACTGGAGGTCCTGACCTATAGTGCCAGGATGAAACACTGGAGTACCTCACCTATATTGCCAGGGTAAAACACGGGAGGTCCTCACCTATAGTCCCAGAGTGAAACAAGGGAGGTCGTGACCTATAGTGCCAGGGTGAAACACTGGAGTTCCTGACCTGTGGTGCCGATGTGAAACACTGGAGGTCCTGACCTCTTGTGCCAGGGTGAAACACTGGAGGACCTGACTTCTAGTGCCAGAGTGAAACATGGGAGGTCCTGACCTGTAGTGCCAGGGTGAAACACCGGAGGTCCTGACCTATAGTGCCAGGATGAAACACTGCAGATCCTGACCTATAGTACCAGGGCGAAACACTGGAGGTCCTGACTTCTAGTACCAGGGTGAAACACTAGAGGTCCTGACCTATGGTGCAGTGTGAAACAATGGAGGTCCTGACCTGTAGTGCCAGGGTGAAACACCGGAAGTCCTGATATATGGTGCCAGAGTGAAACACGGGAGGTCCTGACCTATAGTGCCAGGGTAAAACGCGGGAATCGTGACCTATAATGACAGAGTGGAACACTGGACATCGTGACCTATATTGCCAGGATGAAACGCGAGAGGTCCTGACCTATAGTGCCAGGATGAAACACTGGAGTTCCTCACCTATAGTGCCAGAGTGAAACACTGGAGGTCCTGACCTATAGTGCCAGGATGAAACACTGGAGTTCCTCACATATATTGCCAGGGTAAAACATGGGAGGTCCTGACCTATTGTCCCAGGGTGAAACAAGGGAGGTCCTGACCTATAGTGCCAGGGTGAAACACTGGAGGTCCTGACCTATAGTGCCAGGGTGAAACACTGGAGTTCCTGACCTGTGGTGCCGATGTGAAACACTGGAGGTCCTGACCTCTAGTGCCAGGGTGAAACACTGGAGGACCTGACTTCTAGTGCCAGAGTGAAACATGGGAGGTACTGACCTCTAGTGCCAGGGTGAAACACTGGAGGTTGTGACCTATAGTGCCAGGGTGAAACACTGGAGGTCCTAAACTCTAGTGCCAGAGTGAAACACGGGAGGTCCTGACCTATGGTGCCAGTGTGAAACACTGGAGGTCCTGACCTGTAGTGCCAGCGTGAAACACCGGAGGTCCTGACCAATAGTGCCAGGATGAAACACTGCAGGTCCTGACCTGTAGTACCAGGGTGAAAAACTGGAGGTCCTGACCTGTAGTGCCAGGGTGAAACACCGGAGGTCCTGACCTCTAGTGCCAGGGTGAAACAATGGAGGTCCTAAACTCTAGTGCCAGAGTGAAACATGGGAGGTCTTGACCTATGGTGCCAGTGTAAAACAATGGAGGTCCTGTCCTATAGTGCCAGTGTGAAACACTGGAGGTCCTGACCTATAGTACCAGGGTGAAACACAGTAGGTCCTGACCTCTAGTACCAGGGTGAAACACTGGAGGTCCTGTCCTATAGTGCCAGAGTGAAACACCGGAGGTCCTGACATATGGTGCCAGAGTGAAACACGGGAGGTCCTGACCTATAGTGCCAGAGTGAAACACGGGAGGTCCTGACCTGTAGTACCAGGGTGAAAAACTGGAGGTCCTGACCTATAGTGCCAGGGTAAAACACGGGAGGTCGTGACCTATAGTGCCAGAGTGGAACGCTGGACGTCGTGACCTATAATGCCAGGGTGAAACTCGAGAGGTCCTGACGTATAGTGCCAGGATGAAACACTGGAGTTCCTCACCTATAGTGCCAGAGTGAAACACTAGAGGTCCTCACCTATAGTCCCAGGGTGAAACAAGGGAGGTCGTGACCTATAGTGCCAGGGTGAAACACTGTAGGTCCTGACCTATAGTGCCAGGGTGAAGCACTGGAGGTCCTGACCTATAGTGCCAGGATGAAACACTGGAGGTCCTGACCTATAGTGCCAGTTGAAACACTGGAGTTCCTGACCTATGGTGCCAGTGTGAAACATTGGAGGTCCTGACCTATAGTGCCAGGATGAAACACTGGAGGTCCTGACCTATAGTGCCAGTTGAAACACTGGAGTTCCTGACCTATGGTGCCAGTGTGAAACATTGGAGGTCCTGACCTATAGTGCCAGGGTGAAACACTGGTGGTCGTGACCTATAGTGCCAGGGTAAAACACGGGAGGTCCTGACCTATAGTGCAGGGGAGAAACACTGGAGGTCCAGACCTATGGTGGCAGTGTGAAACACTGGAGGTCCTGACCTGTAGTGCCAGGGTGAAACACCGGAGGTCCTGACCTCTAGTGCCAGGGTGAAACACTGGAGGTCCTAAACTCTAGTGCCAGAGTGAAACATGGGAGGTCTTGACCTATGGTGCCAGTGTGAAACACTGGAGGTCCTGACCTGTAGTGCCAGGGTGAAAAACCGGAGGTCCTGACCTATAGTGCCAGGATGAAACACTGCAGATCCTGACCTATAGTACCAGGGTGAAACACTGGAGGTCCTGACTTCTAGTACCAGGGTGAAACACTGGAGGTCCTGACCTATTGTGCAGTGTGAAAAAATGGAGGTCCTGACCTGTAGTGCCAGGGTGAAACGCCGGAGGTCTGACATATGGTGCCAGAGTGAAACACGGGAGGTCCTGACCTATAGTGCCTGGGTAAAACACGGGAGGTTGTGACCTATAGTGCGAGAGTGGAACACTGGACGTCGTGACCTATAATGCCAGGGTGAAACGCGAGAGGTCCTGCCCTTTAGTGCCAGGATGAAACACTGGAGTTCCTCACCTATAGTGCCAGGGTGAAACACTGGAGGTCCTGACCTATAGTGCCAGGATAAAACACTATAGTTCCTCACCTATATTGCCAGGGTAAAACATGGGAGGTCCTGACCTATAGTCCCAGGGTGAAACAAGGGAGGTCCTGACCTATAGTGCCCGGGTGAAACACTGGAGGTCCTGACCTATAGTGCCAGGGTGAAACACGGGCGGTACTGACCTATAGTTCCAGAGTGAAACATTGGAGGTCCTGACCTATAGTGCCAGGGTGAAACACTGGAGGTCCTGAACTATAGTGCCAGGGTGAAACACTGGAGTTCCTGACTATGGTGCCGGTGTGAAACATTGGAGGTCCTGACCTATAGTGCCAGGGTGAAACACTGGTGGTCGTGACCTATAGTGCCAGAGTGGAACACTGGACGTCGTGACCTATAATGCCAGGGTGAAACGTGAGAGGTCCTGACGTATACTGCCAGGATGAAACACTGGAGTTCCTCACCTATAGTGCCAGAGTGAAACACTGGAGGTCCTGACCTATAGTGCCAGGATAAAACACTGGAGTTCCTCACCTATATTGCCAGGGTAAAACATGGGAGGTCCTGACCTATAGTCCCAGGGTGAAACAAGGGAGGTCCTGACCTATAGTGCCAGGGTGAAACACTGGAGGTCCTGACCTATAGTGCCACGGTGAAACACGGGAGGTCCTGACCTATAGTTCCAGAGTGAAACATTGGAGGTCCTGACCTATAGTAACAGGGTGAAACACTGGAGGTCCTGAACTACAGTGCCAGGGTGAAACACTGGAGTTCCTCACCTATAGTGCCAGACTGAAACACTGGAGGTCCTGACCTATAGTGCCAGGATGAAACACTGGATTTCCTCACATATATTGCCAGGGTAAAACATGGGAGGTCTTGACCTATAGTCCCAGGGTGATACAAGGGAGGTCCTGACCTATAGTGCCAGGGTGAAACACTGGAGGTCCTGCCCTATAGTGCCAGGGTGAAACACTGGAGTTCCTGACCTGTGGTGCCGATGTGAAACACTGGAGGTCCTGACCTCTAGTGCCAGGGTGAAACACTGGAGGACCTGACTTCTAGTGCCAGAGTGAAACATGGGAGGTTCTGACCTCTAGTGCCAGGGTGAAACACTGGAGGTCCTGACCTTTAGTGCCAGGGTGAAACACTGGAGGTTGTGACCTATAGTGCCAGGGTGAAACACTGGAGGTCCTAAACTCTAGTGCCAGAGTGAAACACGGGAGGTCCTGACCTATGGTGCCAGTGTGAAACACTGGAGGTCCTGACCTGTAGTGCCAGCGTGAAACACCGGAGGTCCTGACCAATAGTGCCAGGATGAAACACTGCAGGTCCTGACCTATAGTACCAGGGTGAAACACTGAAGGTCCTGACTTCTAGTACCAGGGTGAAACACTGGAGGTCCTGACCTATGGTGCCAGTGTGAAACAATGGAGGTCCTGTCCTATAGTGCCAGTGTGAAACACTGGAGGTCCTGACCTATAGTACCAGGGTGAAACACAGTAGGTCCTGACCTCTAGTACCAGGGTGAAACACTGGAGGTCCTGTCCTATAGTGCCAGAGTGAAACACCGGAGGTCCTGACATATGGTGCCAGAGTGAAACACGGGAGGTCCTGACCTATAGTGCCAGAGTGAAACACGGGAGGTCCTGACCTGTAGTACCAGGATGAAACACTGGAGTTCCTCACCTATATTGCCATGGTAAAACACGAGAGGTCCTCACCTATAGTCCCAGGGTGAAACAAGGGAGGTCGTGACCTATAGTGCCAGGGTGAAACACTGTAGGTCCTGACCTATAGTGCCAGGGTGAAGCACTGGAGGTCCTGACCTATAGTTCCAGAGTGAAACATTGGAAGTCCTGACCTATGGTGCCAGGATGAAACACTGGAGGTCCTGACCTATAGTGCCAGAGTGAAACACTAGAGTTCCTGACCTATGGTGCCAGTGTGAAACATTGGAGGTCCTGACCTATAGTGCCAGGGTGAAACACTAGTGGTCGTGACCTATAGTGCCAGGGTAAAACACGGGAGGTCCTGACCTATAGTGCAGGGGAGAAACACTGGAGGTCCAGACCTATGGTGCCAGTGTGAAACACTGGAGGTCCTGACCTGTAGTGCCAGGGTGAAACACCGGAGGTCCTGACCTCTATTGCCAGGGTTGAAACACTGGAGGTCCTGACTTCTAGTGCCAGATTGAAACATGGGAGGTCCTGACCTCTAGTGCCAGGGTGAAACACTGGAGGTCCTGACCTCTAGTGCCAGGGTGAAACACTGGAGGTTGTCACCTATAGAGCCAGGGTGAAACACTGGAGGTCCTAAACTCTAGTGCCAGAGTAAAACATGGGAGGTCTTGACCTATGGTGCCAGTGTGAAACACTGGAGGTCCTGACCTATAGTGCCAGGATGAAACACTGCAGATCCTGACCTATAGTACCAGGGTGAAACACTGGAGGTCCTGACTTCTAGTACCAGGGTGAAACACTGGAGGTCCTGACCTATGGTGCAGTGTGAAAAAATGGAGGTCCTGACCTGTAGTGCCAGGGTGAAACACCGGAGGTCCTGACATATGGTGCCAGAGTGAAACACGGGAGGTCCTGACCTATAGTGCCGGGGTAAAACACGGGAGGTCGTGACCTATAGTGTCAGAGTGGAACACTGGACGTCGTGACCTATAATGCCAGGGTGAAACGCGAGAGGTCCTGCCCTTTAGTGCCAGGATGAAACATTGGAGTTTCTCACCTATAGTGCCAGAGTGAAACACTGGAGGTCCTGAACTATAGTGCCAGGATGAAACACTGGAGTTCCTCACCTATATTGCCAGGGTAAAACATGGGAGGTCCTGACCTATAGTCCCAGGGTGAAAAAAGGGAGGTCCTGATCTATAGTGTCAGGGTGAATCACGGTAGGTCCTGACCTATAGTTCCATAGTGAAACATTGGAGGTCCTGACCTATAGTGCCAGGGTGAAACACTGGACGTCCTGAACAATAGTGCCAGGGTGAAACACTGGAGTTCCTGACCTATGGTGCCGTTGTGAAACATTGGAGGTCCTGACCTATAGTGCCAGGGAGAAACACTGGTAGTCGTGACCTATAGTGCCAGAGTGGAACACTGGACGTGTGACGTATAGTGCCAGAGTGAAACACTGGAGGTCCTGACCTCTAGTGCCAGGATGAAACACTGGAGTTCCTCACCTATATTGCCAGGGTAAAACACGGGAGGTCCTCACCTATAGTCCCAGGGTGAAACAAGGGAGGTCGTGACCTATAGTGCCAGGGTGAAACACTGGAGTTCCTGACCTGTGGTGCCGATGTGAAACACTGGAGGTCCTGACCTCTAGTGCCAGGGTGAAACACTGGAGGACATGACTTCTAGTGCCAGAGTGAAACATGGGGGGTCCTGACCTGTAGTGCCAGGGTGAAACACCGGAGGTCCTGACCTATAGTGCCAGGATGAAACACTGCAGATCCTGACCTATAGTACCAGGGTGAAACACTGGAGGTCCTGACTTCTAGTACCAGGGTGAAACACTGGAGGGTCCTGACCTATGGTGCAGTGTGAAACAATGGAGGTCCTGACCTGTAGTGCCAGGGTGAAACACCGGAGGTCCTGACATATGGTGCCAGAGTGAAACACGGGAGGTCCTGACCTATAGTGCCAGGGTAAAACACGGGAGGTCGTGACCTATAGTGCCAGAGTGGAACACTGGACGTCGTGACCTATATTGCCAGGGTAAAACATGGGAGGTCCTGACCTATAGTCCCAGGGTGAAACAAGGGAGGTCCTGACCTACAGTGCCAGGGTGAAACACTGGAGGTCCTGACCTATAGTGCCAGGGTAAAACACTGGAGGTCCTGGCCTATAATTCCAGAGTGAAACATTGGAGGTCCTGACCTATAGTGCCAGGGTGAAACACTGAAGGTCCTGACCTATAGTGCCAGGGTGAAACACTGAAGTTCCTGACCTGTGGTGCCGATGTGAAACACTGGAGGTCCTGACCTCTAGTGCCAGGGTGAAACACTGGAGGTCCTGACTTCTAGTGCCAGAGTGAATCATGTGAGGTACTGACCTCTAGTGCCAGGGTGAAACACTGGAGGTCCTGACCTTTAGTGCCAGGGTGAAACACTGGAGGTTGTGACCTATAGTGCCAGGGTGAAACACTGGAGGTCCTAAACTCTAGTGCCAGAGTGAAACACGGGAGGTCATGACCTATGGTGCCAGTGTGAAACACTGGAGGTCCTGACCTGTAGTGCCAGCGTGAAACACCGGAGGTCCTGACCATTAGTGCCAGGATGAAACACTGCAGGTCCTGACCTATAGTACCAGGGTGAAACACTGAAGGTCCTGACTTCTAGTACCAGGGTGAAACACTGGAGGTCCTGACCTATGCTGCCAGTGTGAAACAATGGAGGTCCTGTCCTATAGTGCCAGTGTGAAACTCTGGAGGTCCTGACCTATAGTACCAGGGTGAAACACAGTAGGTCCTGACCTCTAGTACCAGGGTGAAACACTGGAGGTCCTGTCCTATAGTGCCAGAGTGAAACACCTGAGGTCCTGACATATGGTGCCAGAGTGAAACACGGGAGGTCCTGACCTATAGTGCCAGAGTGAAACACGGGAGGTCCTGACCTGTAGTACCAGGGTGAAAAACTGGAGGTCCTGACCTATAGTGCCAGGGTAAAACACGGGAGGTCGTGACCTATAGTGCGAGAGTGGAACACTGGACGTCGTGACCTATAATGCCAGGGTGAAACGCGAGAGGTCCTGACGTATAGTGCCAGGATGAAACACTGGAGTTCCTCACCTATAGTGCCAGGGTGAAACACTGGAGTTCCTCACCTATGGTGCCAGTGTGAAACATTGGAGGTCCTGACCTATAGTGCCAGGGTGAAACACTGGTGGTCGTGACCTATAGTGCCAGGGTAAAACACGGGAGGTCCTGACCTATAGTGCAGGGGAGAAACACTGGAGGTCCAGACCTATGGTGCCAGTGTGAAACACTGGAGGTCCTGACCTGTAGTGCCAGGGTGAAACACCGGAGGTCCTGACCTCTATTGCCAGGGTTGAAACACTGGAGGTCCTGATTTCTAGTGCCAGAGTGAAACATGGGAGGTCCTGACCTCTAGTGCCAGGGTGAAACATTGGAAGTCCTGACCTCTAGTGCCAGGGTGAAACACTGGAGGTTGTCACCTATAGAGCCAGGGTGAAACACTGGAGGTCCTAAACTCTAGTGCCAGAGTGAAACATGGGAGGTCTTGACCTATGGTGCCAGTGTGAAACACTGGAGGTCCTGACCTGTAGTGCCAGGGTGAAAAACCGGAGGTCCTGACCTATAGTGCCAGGATGAAACAATGCAGATCCTGACCTATAGTACCAGGGTGAAACACTGGAGGTCCTGACTTCTAGTTCCAGGGTGAAACACTGGAGGTCCTGACCTATGGTGCAGTGTGAAAAAATGGAGGTCCTGACCTATAGTGCCAGGGTAAAACACGGGAGGTCGTGACCTATAGTACCAGAGTGGAACACTGGACGTCGTGACCTATAATGCCAGGGTAAAACGCGAGAGGTCCTGACGTATAGTGCCAGGATGAAACACCGGAGTTCCTCACCTATAGTGCCAGAGTGAAACACTGGAGGTCCTGACCTATAGTTCCAGAGTGAAACACTGGAGGTCCTGACCTATAGTGCCAGGGTGAAACACTGGAGGTCCTGACCTATAGTTCCAGAGTGAAACATTGGAGGTCCTGACCTATAGTGCCAGGGTGAAACAAGGGAGGTCCTGACCTATAGTGCCAGGGTGAAACACTGGAGGTCCTGACCTATAGTGCCAGGGTGAAACACTGGAGGTCCTGACCTATAGTTCCAGAGTGAAACACTGGAGGTCCTGACCTATAGTGCCAGGGTGAAACACTGGAGGTCCTGAACTATAGTGCCAGGGTGAAACACTGGAGTTCCTGACCTATGGTGCCGGTGTGAAACATTGGAGGTCCTGACCTATAGTGCCAGGGTGAAACACTGGTGGTCGTGACCTATAGTGCCAGAGTGGAACACTGGACGTCGTGACCTATAATGCCAGGGTGAAACGCGAGAGGTCCTGACGTATAGTGCCAGGATGAAACACCGGAGTTCCTCACCTATAGTGCCAGAGTGAAACACTGGAGGTCCTGACCTATAGTGCCAGGATGAAACACTGGAGTTCCTCACCTATATTGCCAGGGTAAAACACGATATCCCCACCATAGTCCCAGGGTGAAACAAGGAGGCTCTGTGACCCAGGAAAACAGGGATGAAACACTGCAGATCCTGACCTATAGTACCAGGGTGAAACACTGGAGGTCCTGACTTCTAGTACCAGGGTGAAACACTGGAGGTCCTGACCTATTGTGCAGTGTGAAAAAATGGAGGTCCTGACCTGTAGTGCCAGGGTGAAACGCCGGAGGTCTGACATATGGTGCCAGAGTGAAACACGGGAGGTCCTGACCTATAGTGCCTGGGTAAAACACGGGAGGTTGTGACCTATAGTGCGAGAGTGGAACACTGGACGTCGTGACCTATAATGCCAGGGTGAAACGCGAGAGGTCCTGCCCTTTAGTGCCAGGATGAAACACTGGAGTTCCTCACCTATAGTGCCAGGGTGAAACACTGGAGGTCCTGACCTATAGTGCCAGGATAAAACACTATAGTTCCTCACCTATATTGCCAGGGTAAAACATGGGAGGTCCTGACCTATAGTCCCAGGGTGAAACAAGGGAGGTCCTGACCTATAGTGCCCGGGTGAAACACTGGAGGTCCTGACCTATAGTGCCAGGGTGAAACACGGGCGGTACTGACCTATAGTTCCAGAGTGAAACATTGGAGGTCCTGACCTATGTGCAGGGTGAAACCTGGAGGTCCTGTAGTGCCAGGGTGAAACACCGGAGGTCCTGACATCTGGAGCCAGAGTGAAATACGGGAGGTCCTGACCTATAGTGCCAGGGTGAAACACTGGTGGTCGTGACCTATAGTGCCAGAGTGGAACACTGGACGTCGTGACCTATAATGCCAGGGTGAAACGTGAGAGGTCCTGACGTATACTGCCAGGATGAAACAGTGGAGTTCCTCACCTATAGTGCCAGAGTGAAACACTGGAGGTCCTGACCTATAGTGCCAGGATGAAACACTGGAGTTTCTCACCTATATTGCCAGGGTAAAACATGGGAGGTCCTGACCTATAGTCCCAGGGTGAAACAAGGGATGTCCTGACTTATAGTGCCAGGGTGAAACACTGGAGGTCCTGACCTATAGTGCCAGGGTGAAACACTGGAGGTCCTGACCTATAGTGAAAGGGTGAAACACTGGAGTTCCTGGCCTATGGTGCCGGTGTGAAACATTGGAGGTCCTGACCTATAGTGCCAGGGTGAAACACTGGTGGTCGTGACCTATAGTGCCAGGGTAAAACACGGGGGGTCCTGACCTATAGTGCAAGGGAGAAACTCTGGAGGTCCTGACCAATGGTGCCAGTGTTAAACACTGGAGGTCTTGACCTGTAGTGCCAGGGTGAAACACCGGAGGTCCTGACCTATATTGCCAGGATGAAACACTGCTGGTCCTGACCTAGAGTACCAGGGTGAAACACTTGAGGTCCTGACCTCTAGTACCAGGGTGAAACACTGGAGGTCCTGACATATGGTGCCAGTGTGAAACACTGGAGGTCCTGACCTGTAGTGCCAGGGTGAAACACTGGAGGTGCTGATCTACAGTACCAGGATGAAACACTGGAGGTCCTGACCTCTAGTGCCAGGCTGAAACACTGGAGGTCCTGACCTATAGTGCCAGAGTGAAACACCGGAGGTCCTGACCTATAGTTCCAGTGTGAAACACTGGAGGTCCTCATCTACAGTACCAGGGTGAAACACTGTCGGATCCTGACCTCTAGTGCTAGGGTGAAACACTGGAGGTCCTGACCTATAGTGCCAGAGTGAAACACCCGAGGTCCTGACCTATAGTGCCAGAGTGAAACACGGGAGGTCCTGAACTATATTGCCAGAGTGAAACACGGAAGGTTCTGACCTCTAGTACCAGGGTGAACCACTGGAGGTCCTGACATATAGTGCCAGGGTGAAACACGGGAGGTCGTGACCTATGATGCCAGGATGAAAATCTGGAGTTCCTGACGTATAGTGCCAGAGTGAAACACTGGAGATCCTCACCTATACTGCCTGGCTGAATCACTGAAGGTCCTGACCTATAGTGCCAGGGTGAAACACTGAAGGTCCTGACCTATAGTTCCAGAGTGAAACATTGGAGGTCCTGACCTATAGTACCAGGGTGAAACACTGGAGGTCCTGACCTATAGTGCCAGGGTGAAACACTGGAGGTCGTTACCTATAGTGCCAAAGTGGAACACTGGAGGTCGTGACCTATATTGCCAGGGTGAAGCACGGGAGGTCCTGACTTATAGTGCCAGATTGAAACACTGGAAGTCGTGACCTATAGTGCCAGGCGAAACACTGGAGGTCCTGACCTATAGTGACTGGCTGAAAAACGGGAGGTCGTGACCTATAGTGCCAGGATGAAACACTGGAGTTCCTGACTTATAGTGCCAGAGTGAAACACTGGAGGTCCTGACAGAGAGTGCCAGGGTGATAAACTGAAGGTCCTGATCTATAGTGCCAGAGTGAATCACTGGAGGTCCTGACCTATAGTGCCAGGGTGAAACACGGGAGGTCCTGACCTATAGTGCCAGGGTGACACACTGGAGGTCCTGACCTATAGTGCCAGGTTGAAACACTGGAGGTCCTGACCTATAGTACAGGGGTGAAATACTGGAGGTTGTGACCTATAGTGCCAGGGTAAAACACGGGAGGTCCTCATCTATCGTCCCAGAGTGAAACAAGGGAGGTCCTGACCTATGGTGCCAGTGTGAAACATTGGAGGTCCTGACCTATAGTGCCAGGGTGAAACACTGGTGGTCGTGACCTATAGTGCCAGGGTAAAACACGGGAGGTCCTGACCTATAGTGCAGGGGAGAAACACTGGAGGTCCAGACCTATGGTGCCAGTGTGAAACACTGGACGTCCTGACCTGTAGTGCCAGGGTGAAACACCGGAGGTCCTGACCTCTATTGCCAGGGTTGAAACACTGGAGGTCCTGACTTCTAGTGCCAGGGTGAAACACTGGAGGTTGTCACCTATAGAGCCAGGGTGAAACACTGGAGGTCCTAAACTCTAGTGCCAGAGTGAAACATTCGAGGTCTTAACCTATGGTGCCAGTGTGAAACACTGGAGGTCCTGACCTGTAGTGCCAGGGTGAAACACCGGAGGTCCTGACCTATAGTGCTAGGATGAAACACTGCAGATCCTGACCTATAGTACCAGGGTGAAACACTGGAGGTCCTGACTTCTAGTACCAGGGTGAAACACTGGAGGTCCTGACCTATGGTGCAGTGTGAAACAATGGAGGTACTGACCTGTAGTGCCAGGGTGAAACACCGGAGGTCCTGACATATGGTGCCAGAGTGAAACACGGGAGGTCCTGACCTATAGTGCCAGGGTAAAACACGGGAGGTCGTGACCTATAGTGTCAGAGTGGAACACTGGACGTCGTGACCTATAATGCCAGGGTGAAACGCGAGAGGTCCTGACCTATAGTGCCAGGATGAAACACTGGAGTTCCTCACCTATAGTGCCAGAGTGAAACACTGGAGGTCCTGACCTATAGTGCCAGGATGAAACACTGGAGTTCCTCACCTATATTGCCAGGGTAAAACATGGGAGGTCCTGACCTATAGTCCCAGGGTGAAACAAGGGAGGTCCTGACCTATAGTGCCAGGGTGAAACACTGGAGGTCCTGACCTATAGTGCCAGGGTGAAACACTGGTCTGACCTACTTGATTTCCAGGTGAGAAACATTGGAATTCTGACTGGTACTTGAGGTGAAACACTGGAGGTCTGAACTATAGTGCCAGGGTGAAACACTGGAGTTCTGACCTATAATTTTGATGTGAAACATTGGAGGTCCTGACCTATAGTGCCAGAAAATTGAAACAAGGAGAATTAAGTGACCTATAGTGCAGGTGAAGCACAGGTCTGACCTATATTGCCAGGGTGAAACACTGGAGATTCACGACCTATAGTTCAGGGTATGAAACATTGGAGGTCTAAGCTCTAGTGCCAGAGTAAGAGCATGAGGTCTTGACCTATGGTGCCAGTGTGAAACACTGGAGGTCTGACTGCTGTAGTGCCAGAAACACCGGAGGTCCTGACCTATAATTGCGGGATGAAACACAGATCCTGACCTATAGTACCAGGGTGAAACACTGGAGGTTCTGACTTCTAGTACCAGGGTGAAACACTGGAGGTCCTGACCTATGGTGCAGTGTGAAACAATGGAGGTCCTGACCTGTAGTGCCAGGCTGAAACACCGGAGGTCCTGACATATGGTGCCAGAGTGAAACACGGGAGGTCCTGACCTATAGTGCCATGGTAAAACACGGGAGGTCGTGACCTATAGTGCCAGAGTTGAACACTGGATGTCGTGACCTATAATGCCAGGGTGAAACGCGAGAGGTCCTGACCTATAGTGCCAGGATGAAACACTGGAGTTCCTCACCTATAGTGCCAGAGTGAAACACTGGAGGTCCTGACCTTTAGTGCCAGGATGAAACACTGGAGTTCCTCACCTATATTGCCAGGGTAAAACATGGGAGGTCCTGACCTATAGTCCCAGGGTGAAACAAGGGAGGTCCTGACCTATAGTGCCAGGGTGAAACACTGGAGGTCCTGACCTATAGTGCCAGGGTGAAACACTTTAGGTCCTGACCTATAGTTCCAGAGTGAAACATTGGAGGTCCTGAACTATAGTGCCAGGGTGAAACACTGGAGGTCCTGACATATGGTGCCAGTGTGAAACACTCGAGGTCCTGACCTGTAGTGCCAGGGTGAAACACCGGAGGTCCAGATATATGGTGCCAGAGTGAAACACGGGAGGTCCTGACCTAGGGGGGCCAGGGTAAAACACGGGAGGTCGTGACCTATAGTGCCAGAGTGGAACACTGGAGGTCCTGACCTATAGTGCCAGGATGGGAAACACCTGGGTTCCTCACTATAGTGCCCAGAGTGAAACACTGGAGGTCCCATGTGAGTGCCAGGATGAAACATAGGGTTACCATATTGCCAGGGTGAAACAAGGGATGTCCTCACCTATAGTGCCAGGGTGAAACACTGGAGGTTGTGACCTACAGTGCCAGGGTGAAACACTGGAGGTCCTGACCTATAGTGCCAGGGTGAAACACTGGAGGTCCTGACCTATAGTGCTAGAGTGAAACACTGAAGGTCCTGACCTATAGTGCCTGGGTAAAACACTGAAGGTCCTGACCTATAGTGCCAGGGTGAACCACTGGAGGTCCTGACTTATAGTGCACGGGGAAACATTGGAGGTCCTGACCTATAGTGCCAGGGTGGAACACTGGAGGTCGTGACCTATAGTGCCAAGGAATTAGAAGCAAGGAGGTGCGACACCTATAGTGCAGGGGAGGAGAAACTCCTGGAGGTCTGACCTATGAATTTGCCAGTGTGAAACACTGGAGGTCTTGACCTGTAGTGCCAGAACACCGTGCTGGCCTAGAGTACCAGGGTGAAACACTTGGGGTCCTGACCTCTAGTACAAGGTGAAACACTGGTGGTCTGGCATATGGTGCCAGTGTGAAACACTGGAGGTCCTGACCTGTAGTGCCAGGGTGAAACACTGGAGGTGCTGATCTACACAGTAGGATGAAACACTGGAGGTTCGGCCTCCTAGTGCTTAGGCTGGCTGCTGGGGTCAGCCTATAGTGCAGAAGTGAAACACCGGAGGTCCTGACCTATAGTGCCAGTGTGAAACACTGGAGGTCCTGATCTACAGTACCAGGGTAAAACACTGGAGGATCCTGACCTCTAGTGCCAGGGTGAAACACTGGAGGTCCTGACCTATAGTGCCAGAGTGAAACACCCCAGGTCCTGACCTATAGTGCCAGAGTGAAACACGGGAGGTCCTGACCTATAGTGCCAGAGTGAAACACGGAAGGTCCTGACCTCTAGTACCAGGGTGAAACACTGGAGGTCGTTACCTATAGTGCCAGATTGAAACACTGGA
The DNA here is from genome assembly GCF_018991925.1 of Homarus americanus. Taxonomy (NCBI): domain Eukaryota; kingdom Metazoa; phylum Arthropoda; class Malacostraca; order Decapoda; family Nephropidae; genus Homarus; species Homarus americanus. Next base: position 17,353 of record NW_024752889.1, on the reverse strand, counting down.
AGTCGTGACCTATAGTGCCAGGCGAAACACTGGAGGTCCTGACCTATAGTGCCTGGCTGAAAAACGGAGGTCGTGACCTATAGTGCCAGGATGAAACACTGGAGTTCCTGACTTATAGTGCCAGAGTGAAACACTGGAGGTCCTGACCGAGAGTGCCAGCGTGAAAAACTGAAGGTCCTGATCTATAGTGCCAGAGTGAATCACTGGAGGTCCTGAACTATAGTGCCAGTGTGAAACATTGGAGGTTTTGTCCTATAGTGCCAGTGTGAAACACTGGTGGTCTTGACCTACTGTGCCAGGGTAAAACACGGGAGGTAATGACCAATAGTGCCAGGGTGGAACACTGGAAGTCCTGACCTATAATGCCTGGGTGAAAAAGGGAGGTCCTGACTTATAGTGCCAGAGTGAAACACTGTTGGTCGTGACCTATAGTGACAGGGTGAAACACGGGAGGTTCTGACCTATAGTGCCAGGGTGACACACTGTAGGTCCTGACCTATAGTGCCATGGTGAAACACTGGAGGTTGTGACCTATAGTGCCAGGGTGAAACACTGGAGGTCCTGATTTCTGATTTTGGTGGCTTATTGGCAGTTTCTGACCTATAATAGTGCCAGGTGGCTGCACTGGGGTCCTGACTGGTACCAGTGTGGCTGTTAGGTCCTGACCTATAGTGTCAGGGTGAAACACCAGTGATCGTGAGCCTATGGTGCTGGGGCCCAACACAGGAGGTCCTGACCCCTGGGTATGGGGGCTTTGGCTGCACTGTGGTCATGGCCTATAGTGCCAGGAGTAAAGCTACAGGAGGTCCTGACATAGTGCCAGGGTGAAACACTGCCGATTATCCTATAGTGCCAGGGTGAAACACCGGAGGTCCTGTCCTTTTGTACCAGGGTGAAACACTGGAGGTCCTTACCTCTAGTACTAGGGTGAAACACCGGAGGTCCTGACATATAGTGCCAGAGTGAAACACGGGAGGTCCTGACCTATAGTCTCAGAGTGAAACACGGGAGGTCCTGACCTCTAGTATCAGGGGGAAACACTGGAGGTCCTGACATAGAGTGCTAGGGTGAAACACGCTAGGTCATGACCTATAGTGCCAGGGTGAAACACTGGAGGTCCTCACCTATAGTTCCAGAGTGAAACATGGGAGGTCCTGACCTATAGAGCCAGGCTGAAACACTGGAGGTCCTGACTTTTAGTGCCGGGTGAAACACTGGAGGTCCTGATCTATGGTGCCGGTGTGAAGCATTGTAGGTCCTGACCTATAGTGCCAGGGCGAAATACTGGTGGTCGTGACCAATAGTGCCATGGTAAAACACGGGAGGTCCTGACCTATAGTGCCAGGGTGAAACACGGGAGGTCCTGACCTATAGTGACCTATAGTGCCAGGGTGAACCACTGGAGGTCGTGACCTACAGTGCCAGGGTGAAACACTGGAGGTCCTGCCTATAGTTACAGAGTCAATCTTTGGAGGACCTGACTTCTAGTGCCAGAGTGAAACATGGGAGGTCCTGACCTCTAGTGCCAGGGTGAAACACTGGAGGTCCTGACCTTTAGTGCCAGGGTGAAACACTGGAGGTTGTGACCTATAGTGCCAGAATTTGAAACATAGGTCCTAACTACAGTGCCCAGAGTGAAACTGCAGGTCACTGTCTATGGTGCCAGTGGCTGCCGAGTTAAACACTGGTGCTTGGGAGTGGCTGGAGGTCCTGCCTTGAGATGAAACACAGGTCTGACCTGTGCAGGGTGAAACACTGGAGGTCCTGACTTCTAGTACCAGGGTGAAACACTGGAGGCCCTGACCTATGGTGCTATGTGAAACAATGGAGGTCCAGACCTGTAGTGCCAGGGTGAAACACCGGAGGTCCTAACCTATAGTGCCAGTGTGAAACACTGGAGGTCCTGACCTATAGGACCAGGGTGAAACACAGTAGGTCCTGACCTCTAGTACCAGGGTGAAACACTGGAGGTCCTGTCCTATAGTGCCAGATTGAAATACCGGAGGTCTTGACATATGGTGCCAGAGTGAAACACGGGAGGTCCTGACCTATAGTGCCAGGGTAAAACACGGGAGGTCGTGACCTATAGTGCCAGAGTGGAACACTGGACGTCGTGACCTATAATGCCAGGGTGAAACGCAAGAGGTCCTGACCTATAGTGCAGGGGAGAAACACTGGAGGTCCTGACCTATAGTACCAGGATGAAACACTGGAGTTCCTCACCTATATTGCCAGGGTAAAACACGGGAGGTCCTCACCTATAGTCCCAGGGTGAAACAAGGGAGGTCCTGACCTATAGTTCCAGAGTAAAACACTGTAGGTCCTGACCTATAGTGCCAGGGTGAAGCACTGGAGGTCCTGACCTATAGTGCCAGGTTGAAACACTGGAGTTCCTGACCTATGGTGCCAGTGTGAAACACTGGAGGTCCTGACCTATGATGCTGAGTTGAAACACTGGAGTTCTGACCTATAGTGCAAGTCATGCAAGAAACACTGTAGGTCCTGACCTATAGTGCCAGGGTGAAGCACTGGAGGTCCGGACCTATAGTTCCAGAGTAAAACATTGGAGGTCCTGACCTATAGTGCCAGGGTGAAACACTGGAGGTCCTGACCTATAGTGCCAGGTTGAAACACTGGAGTTCCTGACCTATGGTGCCAGTGTGAAACACTGGAGGTCCTGACCTGTAGTCCCAGGGTGAAACACCGGAGGTCCTGACCTATGTTGCCAGGATGAAACACTGCTGGTCCTGACCTAGAGTACCAGGGTGAAACACTTGAGGTCCTGACCTCTAGTACCAGGGTGAAACACTGGAGGTCCTGACATATGGTGCCAGTGTGAAACACTGGAGGTCCTGACCTGTAGTCCCAAGGTGAAACACCGGAGGTCCTGACCTATGTTGCCAGGATGAAACACTGCTGGTCCTGACCTAGAGTACCAGGGTGAAACACTTGAGGTCCTGACCTCTAGTACCAGGGTGAAACACTGGAGGTCCTGACATATGGTGCCAGTGTGAAACACTGGAGGTGCTGACCTGTAGTGCCAGGGTGAAACACTGGAGGTCCTGATCTACAGTACCAGGGTGAAACACTGCAGGTCCTGACCTCTAGTGCCAGGTTGAAACACTGGAGGTCCTAACCTATAATGCCAGAGTGAAACACCGGAGGTCCTGACCTATAGTGCCAGTGTGAAACACTGGAGGTCCTGATCGATAGTACCAGGGTGAAACACTGGAGGTCCTGACCTATAGTGCCAGAGTGAAACACCGGAGGTCCTGACCTATAAAGCCAGAGTGAAACACTGGAGGTCCTGACCTGCTGGTGTCAGAGTGAAACACCCGGAAAGGTCCTGACCTGTGCCAGAGTGGCACCAGGAGGTCCTGTTCCTAATTTGCCAGTGTGAAACACACAGAGGTCACAATCTGCAGTACCGGGGTGTGAAACACTGGAGGTCCGGACCTATACTGCCTGGGTGAAACACTGAAGGTTCTGACCTATAGTGCCAGGGTGAAACACTGAAGGTCCTGACCTATAGTGCCAGAATTAGCTACTGAAGGTCTGGCCTATGAAGTGAAACACTAGAGGTCCTGACCTACAGAGGAATCCTGACCTATAAGTGTGGTCCAGGAGTTGTAGTGCCAAGTGAACCACTGGAGGTCATGACCTAGTGCAGGGTGGGCTGCACAAGGTCCTACTATAGTCCCAGGGTGAAACAAGGGAGGTCCTGACCAATAGTTCCAGAGTGAAACATTGGAGGTCCTGACCTATAGTTCCAGGGTGAAACACTGGAGGTTCTGACCTATAGTGCCAGGGTGAAACACTGGAGGTCCTGACCTAGAGTGCCTGGGTGAAACACTGAAGGTCCTAACCTATTTTGCCAGGGTGAAAAACTGAAGGTCCTGATCTATAGTGCCAGAGTGAATCACTGGAGGTCCTGACCTATAGTGCCAGGGTGAAACATGGGAGGTCCTGACCTATAGTCTCAGGGTGAAACATGGGAGGTCCTGACCTATAGTGCGAGGGTGAAACACTGGAGGTCCTGACCTATAGTACAGGGGTGAAATACTGGAGGTTGTGACCTATAGTGCCAAGGTAAAACACGGGAGGTCCTCATCTATAGTCCCAGGGTGAACCAAGGGAGGTCCTGACCTATAGTGCCAGGCTGAAACACTGGAGGTCCTGACCTATAGTGCCAGGATGAAACACTGGAGTTCCTGACCTATAGTGCCAGAGTGAAACACTGGAGGTCCTGACCTTTTGTACCTGGGTGAAACACTGAAGGTCCTGACCTATAGTGCCAGGGTAAAAACTGAAGGTCCTGTTCTATAGTGCTAGAGTGAAACACTGGAGGTCCTGACCTATGGTGCCAGGGGGAAACATGGGAGGTCCTGACCTATAGTGCCAGGGTGAAAAACTGAAGGTCCTGATCTATAGTGCCAGAGTGAAAAACTGTAGGTCCTGACCTATAGTCCCAGGGTGAAGCAAGGGAGGTCCTGACCTATAGTGCCAGGGTGAAACACTGGAGGTCCTGACCTATAGCGCCAGGTTGAAACACTGGAGGTCCTGACCAATGGTGCCAGTGTGAAACATTGGAGGTCGCGACCTACTGTGACAGGGTAAAACACGGGAGGTGCTGACCTATAGTGCCAGGGTGAACCACTGGAGGTCGCGACCTATAGTGCTAGGGTGAAACACTGGAGGTCGTGCCTATAGTTACAGAGTGAAACATTGTAGGTTCTGACCTATAGTGCCATAGTGAAACACAGGAGGTCCTGACCTATAGTGCCAGGGTGAAACACTGGAGGACCTGACCTATAGTGCCAGGGTGAAACACTGGAGCTCCTGACCTATAGTGCAGTGGTGAAACACTGGAGGTCTTGACCTATGGTGCACGATGTGAAACGCTGGAGGTCCAGACCTATAGTGCTAGGATGAAACACTAGGGGTCCTGACCTATAGTACCAGGGTGAAACACTTGAGGTCCTGACCTCTACTGCCAGGGTGAAACATTGGAGGTCCTGACTTCTAGTACCAGCGTGAAAAATGGGAGGTCCTGGCCTCTAGTACCAGGGTGAAACACTGGAGGTCCTGACCTCTAGTGCCAGAGTGAAACACTGGAGGTCCTGACCTACAGTGCCAGGGTGAAACACGGGAGGTCCTGACCTATAGTGCCAGGGTGAAACACTAAAGGTCCTGATTCGTAGTGCCAGAGTGAACCACTGGAGGTCATGACCTATAGTGCCAAGGTGAAACACTGGAGGTCCTCACCTATAGTCCCAGGGTGAAACAAGGGAGGTCCTGACCTATAGTTCCAGAGTGAAACATTGGAGGTCCTGACCTATAGTTCCAGGGTGAAACACTGGAGGTTCTGACCTATAGTGCCAGGGTGAAACACTGGAGGTCCTGACCAATAGTGCCTGGGTGAAACACTGAAGGTCCTGACCTATAGTGCCAGGGTGAAAAACTGAAGGTCCTGATCTATAGTCCCAGAGTGAATCACTGGAGGTCCTGACCTATAGTGCCAGGGTCAAACATGGGAGGTCCTGATCTATAGTGCCAGGGTGACACACTGTAGGTTCTGACCTATAGTGCCAGGGTGAAACACTGGAGGTCCTGACCTATAGTACAGGGATGAAATACTGGAGGTTGTGACCTATAGTGCCAGGGTAAAACACGGGAGGTCCTCATCTATAGTCCCAGGGTGAAACAAGGGAGGTCCTGACCTATAGTGCCAGGCTGAAACACTGGAGGTCCTAACCTATAGTGCCAGGGTGAAACACTGGAGGTTGTGACCTATAGTGCCAGGGTGAAACACTGGAGGTCCTAAACTCTTGTGCCAGAGTGAAACACGGGAGGTTCAGACCTCTAATACCAGGGTGACACACTGTATGTCCTCACCTATAGTGCCAGGGTGAAACACTGGAGGTCCTGACCTATAGTGCCAGGGTGAAACACTGGAGGTCCTGACGTATAGTGCATGGTCGAAACACTGGAGGTCCTCACCTATGGTGCCAGGGTGAAACACTGGAGGTCCTGGCATATAGTGCCATAGTGAAACACGGCAGATCCTGACCTATAGTGCCAGAGTGAAACACGGGAGGTCGTGACGTATAGTGCCAGGATGAAACACTGGAGTTTCTGACCTATAGTGCCAGAGTGAAACACTGGATGTCCTGACCTTTTGTGCTTGGGTGAAACACTGAAGGTCCTGACCTATAGTGCCAGGGTAAAAACTGAAGGTCCTGACCTATAGTGCCAGAGTGAAACACTGGAGGTCCTGACCTATGGTGCCAGGGTGAAACATGGGAGGTCCTGAACTATAGTGCCAGGGTGAAAAACTGAAGGTCCTGATCTATAGTGCCAGAGTTAAACACTGTAGGTCCTGACCTATAGTCCCAGGGTGAAACAAGGGAGGTCCTGACCTATAGTGCCAGGGTGAAACACTGGAGGTCCTGAACTATAGTGCCAGGGTGAAACACTGGAGTTCCTGACCTATGGTGCCGGTGTGAAACATTGGAGGTCCTGACCTATAGTGCCAGGGTGAAAAACTGAAGGTCCTGATCTATAGTGCCAGAGTGAATCACTGGAGGTCCTGACCTATAGTGCCAGGGTCAAACATGGGAGGTCCTGACCTATAGTGCCAGGGTGACACACTGTAGGTCCTGACCTATAGTGCCAGGGTGAAACACTGGAGGTCCTGACCTATAGTACAGGGGTGAAATACTGGAGGTTGTGACCTATAGTGCCAGGGTAAAACACGGGAGGTCCTCATCTATAGTCCCAGGGTGAAACAATGGAGGTCCTGACCTATAGTGCCAGGCTGAAACACTGGAGGTCCTAACCTATAGTGCCAGGGTGAAACACTGGAGGTTGTGACCTATAGTGCCAGGGTGAAACACTGGAGGTTGTGACCTATAGTGCCAGGGTGAAACACTGGAGGTCCTAAACTCTTGTGCCAGAGTGAAACACGGGAGGTTCAGACCTCTAATACCAGGGTGACACACTGGATGTCCTGACCTATAGTGCCAGGGTGAAACACTGGAGGTCCTGACCTATAGTGCCAGGGTGAAACACTGGAGGTCCTGACGTATAGTGCATGGTCGAAACACTGGAGGTCCTCACCTATGGTGCCAGGGTGAAACACTGGAGGTCCTGGCATATAGTGCCATAGTGAAACACGGCAGATCCTGACCTATAGTGCCAGAGTGAAACACGGGAGGTCGTGACGTATAGTGCCAGGATGAAACACTGGAGTTTCTGACCTATAGTGCCAGAGTGAAACACTGGAGGTCCTGACCTTTTGTGCTTGGGTGAAACACTGAAGGTCCTGACCTATAGTGCCAGGGTAAAAACTGAAGGTCCTGACCTATAGTGCCAGAGTGAAACACTGGAGGTCCTGACCTATGGTGCCAGGGTGAAACATGGGAAGTCCTGACCTATAGTGCCAGGGTGAAAAACTGAAGGTCCTGATCTATAGTGCCAGAGTGAAACACTGTAGGTCCTGACCTATAGTGCCAGAGTGAAACACCGGAGGTTCTGACCTATAGTGACAGTGTGAAACACTGGAGGTCCTGATCTACAGTACCAGGGTGAAACACTGGAGGTCCTGACGTATAGTGCCCGAGTGAAAGACTGGAGATCCTGACCTATACTGCCTGGATGAAACACTGAAGGTCCTGACCTATAGTGCCAGGGTAAAACACTGAAGGTCCTGACCTATAGTGCCAGAGTGAAACACTAGAGGTCCTGACCTACAGTGCCAGGGTGAAACACGGGAGGTCCTGACCTATAGTGCCATGGTGAAACACTGAAGGTCCAGATTTGTAGTGCCAGAGTGAACCACTGGAGGTCATGACCTATAGTGCCAGGGTGAAACACTGGAGGTCCTCACCTATAGTCCCAGGGTGAAACAAGGGAGGTCCTGACCTATAGTTCCAGAGTGAAACATTGGAGGTCCTGACCTATAGTTCCAGGGTGAAACACTGGAGGTTCTGACCTATAGTGCCAGGGTGAAACACTGGAGGTCCTGACCTAGAGTGCCTGGGTGAAACACTGAAGGTCCTAACCTATTTTGCCAGGGTGAAAAACTGAAGGTCCTGATCTATAGTGCCAGAGTGAATCACTGGAGGTCCTGACCTATAGTGCCAGGGTGAAACATGGGAGGTCCTGACCTATAGTCTTAGGGTGAAACATGGGAGGTCCTGACCTATAGTGCGAGGGTGAAACACTGGAGGTCCTGACCTATAGTACAGGGGTGAAATACTGGAGGTTGTGACCTATAGTGCCAAGGTAAAACACGGGAGGTCCTCATCTATAGTCCCAGGGTGAACCAAGGGAGGTCCTGACCTATAGTGCCAGGCTGAAACACTGGAGGTCCTGACCTATAGTGCCAGGATGAAACACTGGAGTTCCTGACCTATAGTGCCAGAGTGAAACACTGGAGGTCCTGACCTTTTGTACCTGGGTGAAACACTGAAGGTCCTGACCTATAGTGCCAGGGTAAAAACTGAAGGTCCTGTTCTATAGTGCCAGAGTGAAACACTGGAGGTCCTGACCTATGGTGCCAGGGGGAAACATGGGAGGTCCTGACCTATAGTGCCAGGGTGAAAAACTGAAGGTCCTGATCTATAGTGCCAGAGTGAAACACTGTAGGTCCTGACCTATAGTCCCAGGGTGAAGCAAGGGAGGTCCTGACCTATAGTGCCAGGGTGAAACACTGGAGGTCCTGACCTATAGCGCCAGGTTGAAACACTGGAGGTCCTGACCTATGGTGCCAGTGTGAAACATTGGAGGTCGCGACCTACTGTGACAGGGTAAAACACGGGAGGTGCTGACCTATAGTGCCAGGGTGAACCACTGGAGGTCGCGACCTATAGTGCTAGGGTGAAACACTGGAGGTCGTGCCTATAGTTACAGAGTGAAACATTGTAGGTTCTGACCTATAGTGCCATAGTGAAACACAGGAGGTCCTGACCTATAGTGCCAGGGTGAAACACTGGAGGACCTGACCTATAGTGCCAGGGTGAAACACTGGAGCTCCTGACCTATAGTGCAGGGGTGAAACACTGGAGGTCTTGACCTATGGTGCACGATGTGAAACACTGGAGGTCCAGACCTATAGTGCTAGGATGAAACACTAGGGGTCCTGACCTATAGTACCAGGGTGAAACACTTGAGGTCTTGACCTCTACTGCCAGGGTGAAACATTGGAGGTCCTGACTTCTAGTGCCAGCGTGAAAAATGGGAGGTCCTGGCCTCTAGTACCAGGGTGAAACACTGGAGGTCCTGACCTCTAGTGCCAGAGTGAAACACTGGAGGTCCTGACCTACAGTGCCAGGGTGAAACACGGGAGGTCCTGACCTATAGTGCCAGGGTGAAACACTAAAGGTCCTGATTTGTAGTGCCAGAGTGAACCACTGGAGGTCATGACCTATAGTGCCAAGGTGAAACACTGGAGGTCCTCACCTATAGTCCCAGGGTGAAACAAGGGAGGTCCTGACCTATAGTTCCAGAGTGAAACATTGGAGGTCCTGACCTATAGTTCCAGGGTGAAACACTGGAGGTTCTGACCTATAGTGCCAGGGTGAAACACTGGAGGTCCTGACCTATAGTGCCTGGGTGAAACACTGAAGGTCCTGACCTATAGTGCCAGGGTGAAAAACTGAAGGTCCTGATCTATAGTCCCAGAGTGAATCACTGGAGGTCCTGACCTATAGTGCCAGGGTCAAACATGGGAGGTCCTGACCTATAGTGCCAGGGTGACACACTGTAGGTTCTGACCTATAGTGCCAGGGTGAAACACTGGAGGTCCTGACCTATAGTACAGGGGTGAAATACTGGAGGTTGTGACCTATAGTGCCAGGGTAAAACACGGGAGGTCCTCATCTATAGTCCCAGGGTGAAACAAGTTAGGTCCTGATCTATAGTGCCAGGGTGAAACACTGGAGGTCCTGACCTATAGTGCCAGAGTGAAACACTGGAGGTTGTAACCTATAGTGCCAGGGTGAAACACTGGAGTTCCTAAACTCTTGTGCCAGAGTGAAACACGGGAGGTCCTGACCTCTAGTACCAGGGTGACACACTGTAGGTCCTGACATATAGTGCCAGGGTGAAACACTGGAGGTCCTGACCAATAGTGCCAGGGTGAAACACTGGAGGTCCTGATGTATAGTGCAGGGGTGAAACGCTGGAGGTCCTCACCTATGGTGCCAGGGTGAAACACCGGGGGTCCTGGCATATAGTGCCAGAGTGAAACACGGCAGGTCCTGACGTATAGTGCCAGAGTGAAACATGGGAGGTCATGACCTATAGTGCCAGGATGAAACACTGGAGTTCCTGACCTATAGTGCCAGAGTGAAACACTGGAGGTCCTGACCTTTTGTGCCTGGGTGAAACACTGAAGGTCCTGACCTATAGTGCCAGGGAAAAAACTGAAGGACCTGACCTATAGTGCCAGAGTGAAACACTGGAGGTCCTGACCTATAGTGCCAGGGTGAAACATGGGAGGTCCTGACCTACAGTGCCAGGGTGAAAAACTGAAGGTCCTGATCTATAGTGCCAGAGTGAAACACCGGAGGTCCTGACCTATAGTCCCAGGGTGAAACAAGGGAGGTCCTGACCTATAGTGCCAGGGTGAAACACTGGAGGTCCTGACCGATATCACCAGGTTGAAACACTGGAGGTCCTGACCAATAGTGCCAGTGTGAAACATTGGAGGTTTTGACCTATAGTTCCAGGGTGAAAAAACTGGCTGTCCTGATCTATAGTGCCACAGAGGAACACTGGAGGTCCTGACCTATAGTGCCAGGGGTCAACATGGGAGGTCCTGACCTATAGTGCCAGGGGTGACACACTGTAGGTCCTGACCTATAGTGCCAGGGTGAAAACACTGGAGGTCCTGGACCTATAGTACAGGGGTGAAATACTGAGGTTGTGACCTAGTGCCAGGGTGCAAAAACACGGGAGGTCCTCATCTATAGTCCCAGGGTGAAAACAATGGAGGTCCTGACCTATAGTGCCAGGCTGAAACACTGGAGGTCCTAACCTATAGTGCCAGGGTGAAACACTGGAGGTTGTGACCTATAGTGCCAGGGTGAAACACTGGAGGTTGTGACCTATAGTGCCAGGGTGAAACACTGGAGGTCCTAAACTCTTGTGCCAGAGTGAAACACGGGAGGTTCAGACCTCTAATACCAGGGTGACACACTGTATGTCCTGACCTATAGTGCCAGGGTGAAACACTGGAGGTCCTGACCTATAGTGCCAGGGTGAAACACTGGAGGTCCTGACGTATAGTGCATGGTCGAAACACTGGAGGTCCTCACCTATGGTGCCAGGGTGAAACACTGGAGGTCCTGGCATATAGTGCCATAGTGAAACACGGCAGATCCTGACCTATAGTGCCAGAGTGAAACACGGGAGGTCGTGACATATAGTGCCAGGATGAAACACTGGAGTTTCTGACCTATAGTGCCGGAGTGAAACACTGGAGGTCCTGACCTTTTGTGCTTGGGTGAAACACTGAAGGTCCTGACCTATAGTGCCAGGGTAAAAACTGAAGGTCCTGACCTATAGTGCCAGAGTGAAACACTGGAGGTCCTGACCTATGGTGCCAGGGTGAAACATGGGAAGTCCTGACCTATAGTGCCAGGGTGAAAAACTGAAGGTCCTGATCTATAGTGCCAGAGTGAAACACTGTAGGTCCTGACCTATAGTGCCAGAGTGAAACACCGGAGGTTCTGACCTATAGTGACAGTGTGAAACACTGGAGGTCCTGATCTACAGTACCAGGGTGAAACACTGGAGGTCCTGACCTATAGTGCCAGAGTAAACACCGGAGGTCCTGACCTATAAAGCCAGAGTGAAACACGGGAGATCCTGACCTTTAGTGTCAGAGTGAAACACGGAAGGTCCTGACCTCTAGTACCAGAGTGAAACACCGGAGGTCCTGACCTATAGTGCCAGTGTGAAACACTGGAGGTCCTGATCTACAGTACCAGGGTGAAACACTGGAGGTCCTGACGTATAGTGCCCGAGTGAAAGACTGGAGATCCTGACCTATACTGCCTGGATGAAACACTGAAGGTCCTGACCTATAGTGCCAGGGTAAAACACTGAAGGTCCTGACCTATAGTGCCAGAGTGAAACACTAGAGGTCCTGACCTACAGTGCCAGGGTGAAACACGGGAGGTCCTGACCTATAGTGCCATGGTGAAACACTGAAGGTCCAGATTTGTAGTGCCAGAGTGAACCACTGGAGGTCATGACCTATAGTGCCAGGGTGAAACACTGGAGGTCCTCACCTATAGTCCCAGGGTGAAACAAGGGAGGTCCTGACCTATAGTTCCAGAGTGAAACATTGGAGGTCCTGACCTATAGTTCCAGGGTGAAACACTGGAGGTTCTGACCTATAGTGGCAGGGTGAAACACTGGAGGTCCTGACCTAGAGTGCCTGGGTGAAACACTGAAGGTCCTAACCTATTTTGCCAGGGTGAAAAACTGAAGGTCCTGATCTATAGTGCCAGAGTGAATCACTGGAGGTCCTGACCTATAGTGCCAGGGTGAAACATGGGAGGTCCTGACCTATAGTCTTAGGGTGAAACATGGGAGGTCCTGACCTATAGTGCGAGGGTGAAACACTGGAGGTCCTGACCTATAGTACAGGGGTGAAATACTGGAGGTTGTGACCTATAGTGCCAAGGTAAAACACGGGAGGTCCTCATCTATAGTCCCAGGGTGAACCAAGGGAGGTCCTGACCTATAGTGCCAGGCTGAAACACTGGAGGTCCTGACCTATAGTGCCAGGATGAAACACTGGAGTTCCTGACCTATAGTGCCAGAGTGAAACACTGGAGGTCCTGACCTTTTGTACCTGGGTGAAACACTGAAGGTCCTGACCTATAGTGCCAGGGTAAAAACTGAAGGTCCTGTTCTATAGTGCCACAGTGAAACACTGGAGGTCCTGACCTATGGTGCCAGGGGGAAACATGGGAGGTCCTGACCTATAGTGCCAGGGTGAAAAACTGAAGGTCCTGATCTATAGTGCCAGAGTTAAACACTGTAGGTCCTGACCTATAGTCCCAGGGTGAAACAAGGGAGGTCCTGACCTATAGTGCCAGGGTGAAACACTGGAGGTCCTGACCTATAGCGCCAGGTTGAAACACTGGAGGTCCTGACCTATAGTGCCAGTGTGAAACATTGGAGGTCGCGACCTACTGTGACAGGGAAAAACACGGGAGGTGCTGACCTATAGTGCCAGGGTGAACCACTGGAGGTCGCGACCTATAGTGCTAGGGTGAAACACTGGAGGTCGTGCCTATAGTTACAGAGTGAAACATTGTAGGTTCTGACCTATAGTGCCAGAGTGAAACACAGGAGGTCCTGACCTATAGTGCCAGGGTGAAACACTGGAGGACCTGACCCATAGTGCCAGGGTGAAACACTGGAGCTCCTGACCTATAGTGCAGGGGTGAAACACTGGAGGTCTTGACCTATGGTGCACGATGTGAAACACTGGAGGTCCAGACCTATAGTGCTAGGATGAAACACTAGGGGTCCTGACCTATAGTACCAGGGTGAAACACTTGAGGTCTTGACCTCTACTGCCAGGGTGAAACATTGGAGGTCCTGACTTCTAGTGCCAGCGTGAAAAATGGGAGGTCCTGGCCTCTAGTACCAGGGTGAAACACTGGAGGTCCTGACCTCTAGTGCCAGAGTGAAACACTGGAGGTCCTGACCTACAGTGCCAGGGTGAAACACGGGAGGTCCTGACCTATAGTGCCAGGGTGAAACACTAAAGGTCCTGACTTGTAGTGCCAGAGTGAACCACTGGAGGTCATGACCTATAGTGCCAAGGTGAAACACTGGAGGTCCTCACCTATAGTCCCAGGGTGAAACAAGGGAGGTCCTGACCTATAGTTCCAGAGTGAAACATTGGAGGTCTGACCTATGGTTCAGGGTGAAACACTGGAGGTTCACGACCTATAGTGCCAGGGTGAAACACTGGGTCCTGATCTATAGTGCCCAAGTGAATCACTGAAGGTCCTGACCTATAGTGCCAGGGTCAAACATGGGAGGTCGCGACCTATAGTGCTAGGGTGACACACTGGAGGTCGTGCCTATAGTTACAGAGTGAAACATTGGAGGTTCTGACCTATAGTGCCAGAGTGAAAGACAGGAGGTCCTGACCTATAGTGCCAGGGTGAAACACTGGAGGACCTGACCTATAGTGCCAGGGTGAAACACTGGAGCTCCTGACCTATAGTGCAGGGGTGAAACACTGGACGTCTTGACCTACGGTGCACGATGTGAAACACAGGAGGTCCAGACCTCTAGTGCCAGGGTGAAACACTGGAGGTCCTGACTTCTAGTGCCAGCGTGAAAAATGGGAGGTCCTGGCCTCTAGTACCAGGGTGAAACACTGGAGGTCCTGACCTCTAGTGCCAGAGTGAAACACTGGAGGTCCTGACCTACAGTGCCAGGGTGAAACACGGGAGGTCCTGACCTATAGTGCCAGGGTGAAACACTGAAGGTCCTGATTTGTAGTGCCAGAGTGAATCACTGGAGGTCATTACCTATAGTGCCAAGGTGAAACACTGGAGGTCCTCACCTATAGTCCCAGGGTGAAACAAGGGAGGTCCTGACCTATAGTTCCAGAGTGAAACATTGGAGGTCCTGACCTATAGTTCCAGGGTGAAACACTGGAGGTTCTGACCTATAGTGCCAGGGTGAAACTCTGGAGGTCCTGACCTATAGTGCCAGGGTGAAACATGGGAGGTCCTGAACTATAGTGCCAGGGTGAAAAACTGAAGGTCCGGATCTATAGTGCCAGAGTTAAACACTGTAGGTCCTGACCTCTAGTGCCAGAGTGAAACACTGTAGGTCCTGACCTATAGTGCCAGGGTGAAACACTGGAGGTCCTGACCTATAGTACAGGGGTGAAATACTGGAGGTTGTGACCTATAGTGCCAGGGTAAAACACGGGAGGTCCTCATCTATAGTCCCAGGGTGAAACAAGGGAGGTCCTGACCTATAGTGCCAGGCTGAAACACTGGAGGTCCTAACCTATAGTGCCAGGGTGAAACACTGGAGGTTGTGACCTATAGTGCCAGGGTGAAACACTGGAGGTCCTAAACTCTTGTGCCAGAGTGAAACACGGGAGGTTCAGACCTCTAATACCAGGGTGACACACTGTATGTCCTGACCTATAGTGCCAGGGTGAAACACTGGAGGTCGTGACCTATAGTGCCAGGGTGAAACACTGGAGGTCCTGACGTATAGTGCATGGTCGAAACACTGGAGGTCCTCACCTATGGTGCCAGGGTGAAACACTGGAGGTCCTGGCATATAGTGCCATAGTGAAACACGGCAGATCCTGACCTATAGTGCCAGAGTGGCTTTTAGGATAGCTTACTGAGTTTCCCAAGCTGGTGCCTGGGTGAAACACTGACCTATAATTGCAGGGTAAAAACTGAAAGTTCTGACCTATAATTGCCAGAGTGAAACACTGTAGGTCCTGACCTATAGTCCCAGGGTGAAACAAGGGAGGTCCTGACCTATAGTGCCAGGGTGAAACACTGGAGGTCCTGACCTATAGCGCCAGGTTGAATCAATGGAGGTCCTGACCTATGGTGCCAGTGTGAAACATTGGAGGTTTTGACCTATAGTGCCAGTGTGAAACACTGGTGGTCGTGACCTCTTGTGCCAGGGTAAAACACGGGAGGTGCTGACCTATAGTGCCAGGGTGAAACACGGGAGGTCCTGACCTATAGTGCCAGGGTGAACCACTGGAGGTCGCGACCTATAGTGCTAGGGTGAAACACTGGAGGTCGTGCCTATAGTTACAGAGTGAAACATTGGCAGTTCTGACCTATAGTGCCAGAGTGAAACACAGGAGGTCCTGACCTATAGTGCCAGGGTGAAACACTGGAGGACCTGACCTATAGTGCCAGGGTGAGACACTGGAGCTCCTGACCTATAGTGCTAGGATGAAACACTAGAGGTCCTGACCTCTAGTGCCAGGGTGAAACACTGGAGGTGCTGACTTCTAGTGCCAGCGTGAAAAATGGGAGGTCCTGGCCTCTAGTACCAGGGTGAAACACTGGAGGTCCTGACCTCTAGTGCCAGGGTGAACCACTAAAGGTCCTAACCTATAGTGCCAGGGTGAATTACTGGAGGTCCAAACCTCTAGTGCCACAGTGAAACACGGGTGGTCCTGACCTAAATGCCAGGGTGAAACACTGGAGCTCCTGACCTATAGTGCAGGGGTGAAACACTGGAGGTCCTGACCTATGGTGCCAGTGTGAAACACTGGAGCTCCTGACCTGTAATTGTAAGGGTGGCTGCTGGAGAATTCTGACCTATAGTGCTTAGTTGGCTTGATTACAGGCCCTGTTTGGTATGCATTGGAGGTCCTGACCTATAGTGTCAGGGTGAAACACTGGTGGTCGTGACCTATAGTGCCAGGGTAAAACACGGGAGGTCCTGACCTATAATGCCAGGGTGAAATATGGAAGGTCCTGACCTCTAGTACCAGGGTGAAACACTGGAGGTCCTGACCTGTAGTGACAGGGTGAAACTCTGGAGATCCTGACCTATACTGCCTGGGTGAAACACTGAAGGTCCTGACCTATAGTGCCAGGGTGAAACACTGAAGGTCCTGATCTATATTGCCAGAGTGAAACACTGGAGGTTCTCACCTACAGTGACAGGGTGAATCACGGGAGGTCCTGACGTATAGTGCCAGGGTGAAACACTGAAGGTCCTGATTTATAGTGCCAGAGTGAAACACTGGAGGTCGTGACCTATAGTGCCAGGGTGAAACACTGGAGGTCCTCGCCTATAGTGCCAGGGTGAAACAAGGGAGGTCCTTACCTATAGTTCCAGAGTGAAACATTTGAGGTCCTGACCTATAGTGCCAGGGTGAAACACTGGAGGTCCTGACCTATAGTTCCAGGGGGAAACACTGGAGGTCCTGACCTATAGGGCCAGGGTGAAACACTGGAGGTCGTTACCTATAGTGCCAAAGTGGAACACTGGAGGTCGTGACCTATAATGCCAGGGTGAAACACGGGAGGTCCTGACTTATAGTACGTGAGTGAAACACTGGAGGTCGTGACCTATAGTGCCAGGGCGAAACACTGGAGGTCCTGATCTATAGTGCCAGGGTGAAACATGGGAGGTCGTTACCTAGAGTGCCAGGATGAAACAATAGAGTTCCTGAATTATAGTGCCAGAGTGAAACACTGGAGGTCCATAGTGCCTGGGTGAAACACTGAAGGTCCTGACCTATAGTGCCAGGGTGAAAAACTAAAGGTCCTGACCTATAGTGCCAGGGTGAAACATAGGAGGTCCTGAC
>NW_024752888.1:0-8318 GCF_018991925.1 Homarus americanus | reverse complement strand
TTTCTTGTTTGCAGCATGCCTATTTCATGTAAAAAAAAAATTTATTTTATTTTATTGTATGTTCTTTTATTTTATTTATTTCTTTACTTACTTATTCTTTATATATTTATTTGTTACTAGCTCTTGTTTGTTGCACCCACCCACCTCCCGAATTGATGACCTACTATACATTCGTGCCTGCACGAATGTTACCAACTTACCGTTAGGCGATTTGGGTAACCGAAATTAACGCTCTCCTACCACCAACCATTTCGATTGTCATGACAATTATCTTCAGAACAGTTCTTTGGCCCTGAGAAGGGCCGCGTTATAGATGTCTGGTAGGTTTTGTTGTGCTTTTTCTTTTTCCCCAAGGAAGAGGACTTAAGCACGCTCTCCGCGGATGCGCCGGGCCAGTTGGATGTCCTTGGGCATGATGGTAACGCGCTTGGCGTGAATGGCACACAGGTTGGTGTCCTCGAAAAGACCCACCAGGTAAGCCTCAGAGGCTTCCTGCAGAGCCATGACGGCAGACGACTGGAAGCGCAGGTCAGTCTTGAAATCCTGGGCGATCTCACGCACCAGGCGCTGGAAGGGCAGCTTCCTGATGAGTAGCTCTGTGCTCTTCTGGTAACGACGGATCTCACGAAGGGCGACGGTTCCGGGCCTGTAACGATGGGGCTTCTTGACACCACCGGTGGCTGGGGCGGACTTGCGAGCTGCCTTGGTGGCAAGCTGCTTCCGTGGAGCCTTGCCTCCAGTGGACTTGCGGGCAGTCTGTTGAGTACGGGCCATCTCGACGACGAAATAGTCAATACGGGCGGCCCGGCAGGCGGGCGGGCTTATATACAGACATTCTCCACCTCAGTGGCCACCTCATTGGCCACGAGTGCCGCATGCGTCATCCGCAAGCTACGCCCCACCTCCAAGAGGGAGGGACGGCCTTGGATGAACGATACTACCGCTGCGTCCACAGCACGCCACCTACTCCCACCAAACCGTGGGCGAAGCCACACTCTCTCTCCCTCACCATGAACGGATACGAGTTTGTTAACGTGGCGCGGATACGTCCGGACACGCCGACCTGCCCCAAGAAACTAAACCTCCTAGTTCTCCAGAAGTTTTTCGAAGCTAATGGGATCGTGGGGGTCACCAAGGTAGAACGCTTAAAGCTCCATGGTGACATCAAGATCACCTTCGCCGAGATGGGCATGCCCGCTCAACTCGCGGAGATCCCAGACATCAACGGCATTCCTTTTAAAATGTTTGCCTTCATGTGGGACAACTTGAAGCTGGGTGTAATCTCCCACGCCGAAATTGCCCACATGGACAAAGCAGAGCTGAGTGAGCTCCTCAAGGAGCAGCAGCTCCAAGTTGTGAAGAAGCTGTCCGACACCACTGCCCTCATCGGACACCACTCCACCCTACCCAAGGAAGCTCAACTGGCGTGGGTAACTATGCCAGTCAAGCCCTACTGCAGACCGAAACGGTGTTACAAATGCAAGCACTATGGACACACTGTAAACAAGTGTGAGGCGCAGGAAGACACCTGCTCCATGTGTGGCAGCCCTGGACACCGCTACACGGCCTGCCCCAACACAGAGAAAAAATGCGTTGCCTGTGGTGGCCCACACTCCTCCGCCGACCGGACCTGCCCCAGATGGAAGGAGGAATGCAGGGTAGCCAAGGCTCGTCTTGAGAAAAAACTGAGCTACAAAGAGGCCCTCCTTGCTGTACGCTCCCAAGAAAAGAAAAAACCAGCAGCAAAGAAAAACCAAGAAAAGAAAACTCAACAGAAGCAGCCCACCACACAGAACCAAGAACACCACGTGGCCCGTGGTGCTGAAGCCCACGCGGCCAGTGGTGCTGAAGCCCACGTGGTCAACCTCTCCCTCTCTGAATTCTTCCACACCTATGAGGACTTAAAATACGAAGAAGACGAACAAGAAGACCCAAACACAAACGAATGGACAATTCAAGAGAGCAAGAAGAGAAGGAGAGAGAGAAGAAAATCGACATCAAGCTAAGAAGACCAAGACATCCCCTCCACACAAGAAACCAAAACACAATCAAGCCGATCAAGCACTGAACATCCATTGCCCAACCCAACACGCACCTGACGCCTGACCTGACGCTTGACCTGACGCTTGACCTGACGCTAGCCTGGCCTTGTCTTGTCGCCTCCCGGCCGCGTCCAGCCGGGTTGTTGCTGCTGCCCCCATCTTATAATCCCTCACGCAAGCGGTGTTTAGCCACTGCATCTGTTCTCTCCTCCTAAAATTCACTTCAATCCTCCCTTTATTCTTCTCCTGAACCTCCTTCCCCCCTGTCACTAGCATTTTCGATCGATCGGCGAAGCCCACATTGGAGCCAGGACCACCACAGAGAGCAGACACGCAGAGCGACGGGGAAGCCGGAGATCAAACAGACATAGCTGATTCGCTAGTTCTGGGACCTCTCCCACCTTCCCACCAACCTTGGAAATCACAAGCACCTGACTCCATTCTCCAACTGACAAATCTGTTGATTCAATCGACACATTGAGCCTCTCCTACAGTATCGGACCTCCCTTAGGAACCCCGAATGCTGCTGAGGGGCTTTGTGTGAAGAAAGAGTCAGCAGTAAGTTTTCAGACCTTTTTCTACCACTCTAACCTTTATCTTCCGTGCCGTGAAAGGACCTATTCCCCTGTCAGTTGACGTACAGGGGAGTATTCGTCTGGAAACGCCCTCTGTCCCCACACCTCGCTAGTGCGTGTTTGTGTGAAGGGCGGGGGGTCAGCACAGCCTGCCGATTCGCCTGGGGACCTCTGTGATAGTGCAGGGCCTCCCCTACGTGAGGGGCGCAGGAAATTAGGGACAATTTGTTAGGGGAGATCTCCATAAACCTCCAATTCCACCAGTCAACATGCCCTCAATTAAACTCAAAGTGGACTGACATACCACCAACCGTTGCAGTAACTCACTAACCTGTTCAAAATGTGCCAATCAAGGGCCACTCATACAGAAACTGCATTGCCACTGTTACTAGATGCTGCAACTGTAAAGGCCCACACTCTGCCATCAGCAACAAGTGCAAAATCAGACTCGATAACAGTACAACACCACTCCCTCCCCGCCGACCCTCACCTCCCACAGCACCACCTCCACCTCCCCACCACTCACTCCCTACTCCCACGACCCTCCCCACCCACACTTGCTGGACCAACAACCTGACGCAAAAATCACCACCATCATACTTTTGGCACATACCCTAAGCAACGGGAACAGATCACTTTTTCTAAAACTGGCAATTGATGGTTTGAAGGCGAACGGCCTCCCTACCATAAACATTCCTGACTCCTTCAGAACCGGTCCCGACCTCATCTTCCCCACTGCCCCCATCTCCGACCCGACCAACATGCCCCTCCCCCACCCCCCAGAGAATCCACTGCAATCTCCCTCCGCCCCTCCACTTCTGCCATGCCCACACCTGACTTATCTCACCAATCTACCATTACCTCACCCCCCAGAGTAGTCAGCCCAAAACCTCCCGGCCCCTCCACCTCGACCTTGCCTACACCTGACTTTTCCCACACGACCACGATGAACTCCCGGACCACAAACACCCAAACTAAACCCAATCCTCCCCTAACTCCCCAGAGTCCCAAGAATAAAATGGCAGCCCATCCCCCAACAGAAATAGTGGTCAAGACCCCTAGACCAAAGAGGAAGAACACCTCCCCCCTTTCTCCCTATACACCTGACAGCAAAAGAATTATACAATACACACATCCAACTAAATCTATAATCAAAGTAAATCTATTCGGCACTACCCCAAATGAAACAGAAAACAACCCTGACACGAACCTAGCACACTCCCCTCAACCTCCCGACTCCCCCACACACAGTCACGTAACTGCCCTTCCCTCACTTGCATACACAACACTCAGACCACTACGCTCACAGTCACTCGACAATTTAGACCTCATCCCTGCACCCCAGAATTTCAATCTTTAAGTACTAAACAGACCAAACACTCCCCTCCCACCTCCCTTATATTAATAACTTCCTTATAACCACACCCAACAACTCCCCCCAAATTAAACCTAACCTCTCCTCAACCCTCACCCAACGATTCCTACCCAACCTTACCAAATCAACCTAACCTAATATTACCTAACCTCTCCTCAGCCCACACCCAACGATTCCCACCTAACCTAACCTAACCTTAACCTAACCTAACTTAAGACCACCTCTCCCCCCACCCAAACCCCACGCCACCAACTCAAACTCAAGACCACCCAAAAAAAAAAAAAAACCTAACCCAATTCAACCCGCACTTAACACCCCCACCCCAAAAAAAAAACCTAACAATCCCTCCAAAATAAAAACCTAACATACCCAGCCGTTACTAGCAATCCCACACAAAATAAAAAATTACCATTCTACCATTAACTAACCACACCCTATCACTCCTCCCAAAACAAATACCTAACTTACCCATCCCATACTAACTCAGATGACATGTACGTTTCCCTTAGCCAATAAGGTCGGTGAGAGTTCCACAATGCCTGTACGCAAGCCCTCTCCCTCAAGGCCGGAGAGGTGTACCTTATAAAAACGGCACCAACTGCAGACGACATTGAACGCCTCTCTCGGCCAATAAGGTCGGGGAGGGGTGCAATGTACCTGTACACAAACCCTCTCCCTCAAGAATGGGGCCAGAACTCACAATACCTGCAAGAAAGAGAGAATGCAATAATTAACCCAACTCTGCCAACCACTAACAAAACCTACAATCCTCCCAAAAGAAAAACTTAACCCACCCAACCTATTTCCCATAATCCCTACAATCCTCCCAAAAGAAAAACTTAACCCACCCAACCTTACTCACAACCCCTCTTAGAAATCGATACCTACAATCCTCCCAAAATAAAAACTTAATATACCCGACCTTTCTAACAAGCCCCTTTGACCCTCCTAATAAAAATAAATAAATAAATAAATAAAATAAATAAATAAATAAATAAAAACATATGACGCAATACAACTATTCATTAGCAACACAAAACATATCATTCCTAAGAAATCCTACCATACCATAAATTAACCCAAGAACCTCCAAAGCCCCCCTTTCCCCCTTTCGCCTCCCTTCTCCTCTCCTCTCCTCCCCCCTCCTCCCGACAACCGAACCATACCTGACCTTATAACATTATCCTAACCCTCCCTCTCTCCCCTTACATTTACATGCAAACACATACACACTCACACAACAACCCCCCTTAAGCAATTTTAATTCACCTTAAATTAACATACAACCGCCACCCCCATCAATCCCCAAACACAAACTCCCCCCCTCCCTCAACCAATCTCCAAACACAACATCCCCCCCCCGCCAGACAAAGCCACCTTACCAAAATCGACCTAACTCAAGACTGAAACCTAACAACCTATATCTCACTCTCATCTCCGTTCACAATTTGACATAGCTCAAATCTGCCTCCTGCCATTACTAAACAACTCTCCTACGATACACTCATCCTTCCTCACCACGAATACTTTGACATTTCAAACTCAAAGATTCTAAACTCTTCCTCCAACTCTCTCCATTTCTCTCTGACATAGCTAAAAGACCCACAACTCTCAGAACCTAATCAAACATACCCAACGTCTGTGACATCCAATCTTAATAAAATTGACCTAACTCTAGACTGAAACAACTCAACCTATATCTCATTCTCGTCTCCGTTCATAATTTGACAAAAAAGCTCAAATCTGTCTGCTGCTATTACTAAAAACTCTCCTACGATACGCTCATCCTTCCTTACTATGAATACTTTGACATTTCAAGCTCAAAGATTAAAAAACCCTTCCTCCAACTCGCTCCGTTCCTCTTTGACATAGCTCAAAGACTTTACCTTCATCTCTCTCCAAACAACCCTACGACTAGCAAAATTTCTATATTTTCACCTTCTCTGTTTGATTTGATCGTGTGCTGCCTGTGCGTCCGTCCACCTGCGTTTCTCGGCTTGCGCCGCCGCCGTGGCGGGGCGGTTCTTCCTACGTTTTACCAACACTGCCTGCTAGGACGACAATCAGAACACCCGCGTTGGCCCTTTGCTTGCCCGGACCTGCTCCCGCCCTCCCTCTGCCTCGTCCTGATTGTTGTTGTTGCACCCTCACGGGCATTTTGCCTACCCCCTCACGCAAGCGGTGTTTAGCCACTGCACCTGTTCTCTCCTTCTAAAATTCACTTCCATCCTATCTTTATTCTTCCTCTGAACCTCCTTCCCCCCTGTCACTAGCATTTTTCTAGTTCTAGTTCTGGCGAAGCCACACCAGGACCACCTGTAGTAGCAACCACAACAACATGACTGGACGAGGCAAAGGAGGCAAGGGACTTGGAAAGGGTGGCGCCAAGCGTCATCGTAAGGTGCTTCGTGACAACATCCAGGGTATCACCAAGCCCGCCATTCGTCGTCTAGCTCGGCGTGGAGGTGTTAAACGTATATCCGGCCTCATCTACGAGGAGACCCGCGGCGTCCTCAAGGTGTTTCTGGAGAACGTCATCCGTGACGCCGTCACCTACACCGAGCACGCAAAAAGGAAGACCGTCACCGCCATGGATGTGGTGTATGCCCTGAAACGGCAGGGCCGCACCCTTTATGGTTTTGGTGGTTAATCAACCTGATGGACGGGCGCACACCACCACCACCACCACGACAAACAAATATACGGACCTAATTTTAGGTCCACATTTAAATCGCCAAAGAGTTGGTTAGACACTGAGTAAATCGTTGAAAATATATCCAATAACATGATCCTCTCTAATTCTGGACTTGTTGTATGAGTATAGGTTGTGTGTGAACGTGTTGGAACCACTTCCTAATAATTGTCAGTCAGTCAGTCAACATCCACCTAACCTCCAGGTACCTCACCTAACTTCCTGTAGCGTCACCGAACCTCACGAAATGTAACCCAATGTAGTTTATAATCTATCCTAACATGACATAACATAACCACGCACTATATTACTTCGGTAAGAGTAATGAGTTTTAATACGCAAAGTTGCAGTTAGCATTCATTCATACATACATACAGACATACATACATAACATGCTAGTGGCAGGGGGGATTGAAGTGAATTTTAGGAGGATAGAATAGGTGCAGTGGCTAAACAGCGCTTGCGTGAGGGACTTTAAGCAGCAACTCGCCTGGATGCGGCAGGATAGAGTCAGGTCAAGCGTCCGGTGCATGTTGGGTTCCGCCATGGTTTCTCAGTGTTTGGTCGGCTTGATTGTGTGTGTGTTGTTTTCTTGTTTGGAGGAAATGTCTTGGTATTCTTTTTCTTAGCTTGAAGTTGATTTTCTTCTAACTCTTCTCCTCTTGTTGTTCGTCTTCCCCGTGTCTGCTATCATTCTGTAAAGACTCTATATACGTATGTAGGTATGAGTGAGTAACAGTTGCCGGTTACAGTGATACTTCATATTCGCTGGTGTTGTACTGTATGGCTTCGGTATTTCTTAATATACAAACGGCACCGTTAGGGGATTGAGGTATTTAAAAACCAGCCTACATTACTTATATATAGAAATAGATAATGTGGCTTGGACAATAATGACGACTACTCTCTCCTACCTAACCCAAACAAGGGCTTTTCGAAAGTATACATTGGACACAATTGACTTAGTACATACATTGGTGGTTTAACAAAAGCCCTCATTAGAGAAAGGTGAAGGAGAACACAGTGAACATACAGATTAATGTTTGCACGCATAGATCATGTAAGGTGAGGTGTTGAACACCAGACACGTAGTGTAGTAACTCCCTCACAGATGGCGTTATGAGGGGCCTGATGATGTAGCAGTTACCTTACAGATGGTGTTATGAGGAAATTCACATGATGATGCTGTAGCAAAACATTCACTACGTGTTGTCGTAGCATCTTGGGGACACCACGTGGTCGACATGACTCACTCATTCAAGTGGGTGAGGTGTGGTCCCAGGCCTCTCTATCGTGGAGTCTCAGGGGAAGTATAACTGGGTACCTGGGACCTCACTGTGTGAAGGTGGTTAGCTAGCTTGGGTAAGACTCAACTGCCGAGTTGTTTTTCACTGAGTTAAGCACTGTTCACCACTATTCATCACTGGTTCCATTTCTTTGCCAAATGAGATAGTACCTTATGGCAAGAACTTGTTGATAGTCCGGTGGGGAGGAGGGTTCAGGGGAGTGAGTTGGTATCGGCCAACATATAAATAATAATAATAATAATAATTAACGGTTTATTGAAAGTGCTTGGCAGCCAGAAGGCTGAAAATATACAGTTACATATTTGGGGAATGGGTTACGAATTACAA
>NW_024752887.1:0-7513 GCF_018991925.1 Homarus americanus | reverse complement strand
CTTCTTCTTCTTCTTCTTCTTCTTCTTCTTCTTCTTCTTCTTCTTCTTCTTCTTCTTCTTCTTCTTCTTCTTCTTCTTCTTCTTCTTCTTCTTCTTCTTCTTCTTCTTCTTCTTCTTCTTCCATGCATTATTTCATTATCAACCCAATAAAAATTCGAACGCCTTAACTTTACACACCGTGGTCCTGGGTTGTGGGTGGAGAGGGGGAATGGGGGGACTGTTGGGGGAGGGCGGGGGGAGACTTCTATGTTTGTCTTTGATACCCCCAAAATGTTCTACACTACTGAGGGTACACACAAACACTTATTATCTTGAAAATAGGTTCTTATTCTCGTACGGGAGATATACAGAGGAACAAAGAAACTGGCTTCCACACCATTAGGACTAGTGATCTCAACTACCTGTATCACTCCGCGCTGGCATGTACAGATACCAGCATTCACAAGCTGAATACATACTATGTAAATATGATAATTCACATACATAACATGGTGCATAATAAATGGAAATATTACATAGGATTAATACATGTTCTGTAATACTTTACTATACATAATTAATAGAGTAATATAAGGATACACAGCTTAAGGTACTACTTCGTGTCCATATTATACACCTCCCTCCCCCCCTATACGCTCATAATTTCATCTTGAGCGGACCTTTTGTTTCTGAGTCGCTCGGACCTGCGGAGTACCGGGGCAGAAACACAAGGTGGGGACGGATTTACTGTAAAGACATCACATTAAGGGACTCAACTGGGGAAGGGTCAACACTAGGCAGCTCCACAGGTCGGAGGAAACGACGGTTCCTCCACCATACTCTACCACTACGAAGACGCACTTGGTAGTCCCTGGACCGGCCAATTCCCATGACAACCCCAACCTTGTCCCAGCGGTGAGATACCGGATCTTGAATCCTGACCTGCTGGCCGATACTCAACCTGGGAAGGGGGCGGGCATGACAGTCGTACCGAGCAGCGACATCTGCGGCTCGTTCTGCTGCACGGCGGTCATATTCTTCAGTCTTGGCCTGCCATTCTTGAGAAAAAGACTTCGGGTGGCCAGGAACACAAGTTCTGAGATGATGTCCACATAGAACCTGGGCTGGGGAGCGTCCGGTGAAGTTCGGAGTGTTGCGTAACTCTAACAAACCTCGATCGAAGTCCTCGCAGTCGATATTTCCTGAGGTGACACCCTAAGGATCAGGTGTTTAACAGACTTGACTGCGGCTTCAACGTGTCCATTCGCCTGGGGGTAGTGGGGCGAGGTCACGACTTGACTGACTCCCCAACGGTCCATGAAGTCCCGGAACTCGTGGCTGGTGAACTGGGGTCCTCCATCAGTCCTGAGGCGGAGGGGAACACCAACTTCTCTGAAGTATTGTCTGAAATTCCGGATGGTAGCAGTAGTCGTTGTATCATTACCACAGGGGACGACAACAGGCCGTCCAGACAATCGGCTCGGCAATGACGAGGAAGGACTTCCCTGCCACTGCAAAGAAGTCGGCCGACACAGACTCGAAGGGTCTTGAAGGGTTGTCGTCGCACATTAAAGGTTCCTGTTGCTGGCTGGGTTGCAGAATCTGGCACGGCTCACAGGCACGGACAGTACTTGCAATGTCCGCGTCAATTCCGGGCCAAAATACAGTCTGCTTCGCCCGTCGCTTGGTGGCCTCCACTCCTCGATGGCAGTCGTGAAGACGGGTCAAGGTACGGCGGCGTAGGGCAGCAGGAATGACTACTCGTGGACCATACAAGACGAGGTCTCCGTCACAATAGAGGTCCTCGCGTATCTTCCAGTACGGGAGTAGCGATTCATGAAGGTCGTATCAGTTAGATGGAAATCCCTGGGACACACAGTCGACGAGCCGGATGTAGGAAGGGTCGGCCCGGGCTGCAGTGCGGAGATCTTCAAGGGTCTTGTCTGCATCCGGTGCCGTAGACTCTTCTGATGTGAAGACGGCCTTCAATGAAACCACTGACTTGAGGGATGCGGCAGCTGTAGAACACAACATCTCGTCCTCTGGGGTGGGGCGACTGACAGGGGCGCGGGACAGGGCATCCGGGATGCACATCAGCTTACCCGCACGCCACACAGCCGTGAAGAGATAAGGCGAGAGCTTCTCTTTCAAACGTTGAAGGCGAGGATTCTCTACTGCAACCAAAGAGTAGTGATTGATCATAGGTACAAGAGGGATTTGATCCGTGAAGAGGGTGAAGTGCTGAAGTTCTATCAGGTAGAAGCGGCACTTCGCCATCGCCCAGACAACAGCCAACATCTCCAGCTCAATCGTGGCATATCGGGTCTCAGCGTCCGTCAGGAACCGGGATCCACACTGAATTAAGCGGAGTTGTCCACCGCCATGGTCCTGCAGAAGGGCGTAACCAACGCCGTAGAGTCTGGAGGCGTCAGTCTGGAGGACGGTGGGTACGGCTGGGTCGTAACAGGCGAGGACAGGTGGACTAAAGAGGGCCTGCTTGACTCGCTGGAAGGCCTCTTGATGATCTGGGGTCCACAGGAATGTCCTCCTGGGGCTCAGCAGAGGGCGTAACGGCTGGGCTGCGGCGGAGTTGTCAGGTGAAAATTCAGCCAGCTGATTGACCAGACCCAAAAAAGAACGGAGGTCTGTCAGGTTGGCAGGGGTTGGAAAATCCCTGATTCCACTTAATTTCTCCGGGTCAGCTGCGACACCTGATGCTGAGAGAGTGTACCCACAGAAGTTCACTGATGGTGCGGCGACTACAAACTTGTCAGCGTTGAGGGTAATCCCGTACTTTCGACATCTGGTGAGAACTTCATATATTCGGGAGAGGTGGGCACAGTAGTCTTCGTCATGGAGTAAAATATCATCAACCACCTTGACACAATTCGTGACTCCTTGAAGGGCCGCGTCACCACGTTGACAGAATGCATCGCCCGGAGCGGCAAATCCCATGGGGCCTCTGCAATACTGGTATCTCCCATATGGTGTGATGAATGTAGTCAAATGCTGGTCTTCTTCGGCTAACTCGATCTGCCAATAACCACATAAGGCGTCCATTGTTGTAAAAAACTTCGCCTTCGGGTCCACATTTCGAACAGCTGCGAAGGGTGTGGGTGAAGGGTGGGCTGGACGGGAAACTTGCTGGTTAAGTTTTGACACATCGGTGGTGATCCGTACTCCACCACGAGGTTTGGCGACGGGGACGAGAGGGTGGCACCAAGGTGAAGGTTCGTCTCCGGCCGGCTTGATGATTCCCTGAGCAGCCATGGAGTCAAGCTCTTGTCTAACTAGTTCCTTGTAGGCGTGAGGAATCAAACGAGGGGTGTGGATGGCAAAAGGTGTGGCACCATCCTTAAGATGAATCTTCATAGGTGGACCCACCATCGGCTTGAGTGGTGTGGATCCCAAAGATTTCTTCGTAACCAACACGTCAGCAAACTCCTTGAGAAGGTAAGCTCTTGCATCAGAAGGGGACGTGTTTGTAGAGATAGGGAGTTCCTTCAACCTGTTGACATGGGTGACCTTTAAAATAGGTTTGGGGAATTCCTTGGAAATAATGGCCAACTCTTGACAAGGGCCATATGATAAAAGCGGAGTCGGGATCCCATCATGAACATCAATCCGGGCTGAGCAAGACTGCTTACCAAAGGTAAGAGTAGCTGTCTGACCGCCGCCAATTATTTGTTGTCGTTATGGGGTCTAAAAAAACAGCGGCCAGATCAGAACTGTTGTCTAATTGCGGTAATAATTCAATCTTCATCTCTACATAATTGGTTTGATAACAAGAATAATGATTAAGGCAGTGTCAAGGTAACTGGTTCAGGGTGTATGTGTGTGTGTGTGTGTGTGTGTATTACATAGTGTGCAGCTTATTAGTCACACACACACACACACACACACACACACACACACACACACACACACACACACACACACACACACACACACAGGACCTCTTTACACTATAACCACCACCACACCACAACCATACCAAAACCACCACCACTCCACCACACCACAACCATACCAAAACCTCCCCCACACCACCACTCCACCACACCACAACCATACCAAAACCACCCCCACACCACCACTCCACCACCATACCAAAACCACCCCCACACCACCAATCCACCACACCACAAACTGATACCAAAACCACCCCCACACCACCAATCCACCACACCACAACTATACCAAAACCACCCCTACACCACCACTCCACCATTGACCACAACCATACCAAAATCCACCCCACACCACCACCCACCACACCACAACCATACCAAAACCAATTTCAATAACACCACCACTCTACCAGCCAATTCAATAAACTATACCAAACCACCCCCACACCACCACTCCACCACACCACAACCATACCAAAACCACCCCCACACCACCACTCCACCACACCATAACCACTACTATACCACAACCACCACCACACCACAACCACCTCACAACTACCACCACACCATAACCACTACTATACCACAACCACCACCACACCACAACCACCTCACCACAACCATACCAAACCACCCCACACCACCAATCCACCACACCACAACCATAACAAACCACCCCACACCACCAATCCACCACCACAACCATACCGAAACCAATTCCCCACACCACCAATCCAACACACAATTCACAACCATACCAAACCAATTCCACACCACCCACTCCACCACACCACAACTATTATACCAAAACCAATTCCACACACCAAAGACTCCACCACACCACAACCATACCAAAACCACCCCCACACCACCACTCCACCACACCACAACCATACCAAAACCACCCCCACACCACCACTCCACCACCATACCAAAACCACCCCCACACCACCACTCCACCACACCATAACCACTACTATACCACAACCACCACCACACTATAACCACCTCACAACCACCACCACACCATAACCACTACTATACCACAACCACCACGCAACAAATGCCACCACATAAATACTACCACTACACCACAACCACCACTACACGATAACCACCACCACACCACAACCACCACCACACCACAACCACTCCACAACAAATACCACCACATAAATACTACCACTACACGACAACCACCACCACACCACACCACAACCACCACACAACAAATACCACCACATAAATACTACCACTACACTACAACCACCACACAACCACCACCACACCACTACCACCTCACAACCACCACCACACCATAACCACCACCACACCACAACCACCACGCAACAAATACCACCACATAAATACTACCACTACACCACAACCACCACTACACCACAACCACCACTACACGACAACCACTACCACACCACAACCACCACCACACCACAACTACCACCGCACCACAACTACCACCGCACCACACACTAGATAATGAGGCAACTTTTTGCCCGAGTCGATAGTCTGTGATGTGTACGACTTTTAATTGTTGACATTTTAAGTGTTTATGTTGTATCACTCACACCACATACTACCAGTGAGACGCTCTCGTGTTTAATAAATGGTTGCCCCTCGTGTAACGAGGATGGCCGGCCCAAGGGTCACCTAGGCCTGAATTTGTTTAAGGAGCGTGTCAAGGAATAGTGCGAGAAGACCTGCCAATTCGCCAACTGCACTGGTGAACCATTACCCCGGAATACGATTAGTAAATCTATTAACAATCAGGTTCCCAATTACTACTGGGTAGACAGAGGCAAATGCTTAAAGAAGCTTGCCCATAGTTTAACCATGCCGGGGGATCGAACCCAGGTCCGCTCGCTTGCGAGGCGAGCTTGCTTGACCATTACACCACAGATACGAACACGTACGGCTCACCTGAAGATTAGTCCCTGCAGTTTATTTTACCCTAAGATTAACCTCTAACACTTTTTTGGGGAGATTAAGTTGGGTTGGGTTAGTTTAGATTAGGTTAGGTTAGGTTAGATTATAATTAGGGTGGTTAATCTTTAGGTGAAATAGCTGGACTAATCTTCGTTGATCCCATACAGTCAAGTTAACAAAATGCAAGCTGTATGGGATTAGATTTAACTATTAATCTATGTACTGTTACCAAACATAACATAATGTAACGTAACGTTACGTAATGTAACGTAACGTAACGTAATTTATAATAGAATAATATAAAAAATTTAAAACTTAAAACTCATGAAAAAATACAGCAAACGAAAAAGAAAAATGATTTATCGATGTATTATTATTATTATTATTATTATTATTATTATTATTATTATTATTATTATTATTATTAAGCCCTAGTACATCGAATAATGTTACGCCACCAAAGAATTACTAAAAATTTCGTTTTTTCCTACACCACTCAGTTTGAGTGTTCAGCCCCGCCCACTGACTACCGACCAGCCGCCATCATATTAATAACTTTCATTTTGTTTTAATTTAGTATTATTTCATAATAGATAAAAGCGTAAATCGGTTGTGATATCTGCTATTATAAATTAATTAACGAATTTATATATTGTTACGTAGTACTATCTTATATATCGGTTCGGTAATATTAGAAAAGTGGGATCTTTTTTAAGCGGAGTTTAAATGGCTGCCGGTGGACGTGTTGTTGTCAACTAGGGAAAGGATTTAAAGTGTAAGTTAACATGAACAACAGTGCCTTAGCGTGTGACTAAAAAGGATTAAAGTTTTTATGAGAATGCCAAGAAGAGACGACAGTGCTCTGATATACAGTAGAGTTTAGACTAAAAATGGTTGAAAAACTTAGGAAAAGGATAGTCGTCTGGGCTCTGATTCGGTTGTTTGGGTAGAGCGAAGTAATCATTCGTCCTTTTAATTAGAAATGAACAGTACAAAATAAATGGAATGTTTTTTATCAGCGGTTCAGAAACAGTTGCATTCCAAATAACAAGATGTATATAAAAAACTGTCGACAAAGCGGTGCTCTTTAAGGGAAGATAATGCACCAAGTCTGTAAGAGAAAGTTCACCTGACCATGACATCAGCCCGCAGTGTCTACCTCCTAACGCCCCTGGTATGTTATAGTCAATGAATCAAGGGATCATTGCACATTTGAAGAAGTTTAACACGCCAAAGCCTCTTAATGGCATGTTAAATGCTGGTGAAGGTGGTGATCTCGACGCTGCACGAGGCTTCTGGATAAATTACAATATTTATCACACCATCACTGAACCCTGAGTCCTAGCCAGACGTTACACAAGCTACAGGTAATAGTGTTGTGGTGCAAACTATGGCCTTCAGTGGTAAATGAGTTAGAGGTTCACTGATTCAACTGTAGAAATCAAGTATCTTTGAAATAGTAAAATTGTTCCAGGGTTTGATGTCATGGACACCCAGGACTTAGATAATAAGCCTTGTGAAGTGTAAGAATCACATACAGCAGAGTTAGTTCACCCAGTTGTGGATGTGTTTTCCTAACTTTGCTGTTGGGGAAGTAAAGGTGGTCGAGTGTAGTATTGGTCACATTACCTTGTATGCCTACAAAAAGCTTAACTCTCACTATGTTGTATCCATAC